>NC_089323.1:4732459-4920016 GCF_036669915.1 Pocillopora verrucosa
TTTTCACAACAAAGTTAAAAGGCTGTGTATAAGGGACAGTAAGGAATTATTGGGAATGGAATAGTTAACTGGAACCTGTTTCATACTCTTGGAAGGAGACAGGCATTGAGTAAGCCAGGGTCTTATACAAATTCTTTACTGACCTGAAGTTCAGCAAAATACCACTGAGCTTCAACTGGTAATATACTTCATTGCCTAGCTGCAACCACTGCAGCTTAGTGGTAGAGAACTGAACCATAAGATCTTTCAGTCTGAAAATTGAATTCTTGGAAGACTCAAACTTTTCTCTTTGTCCTACATGACAAATGAATAATATCTTCCTTTAATAATTGAGAATTTACAAGGAGCTTGTTACTTTCACATGACATCACAAGCATGTGGCTTAAAAAATCATCGTGTATAAATAGAGGTCATTTATCATGCTCTATCTCCATTATACAATATTTACCATACCAACGTAAGCTGCCCCAAGGCCACTCTTGGATAGAGAATTGTCCATTTGGGGGGTTGAAGATCAAAACACTCCAAAACATCAAGAGATCTTCTCGAGTATCCCCCTGCAAAGTACATCACAGTCGGACCAGGGGGTCGTCGTTTGTGAAATGTGTTAAGGGTAGAAATTCTCCTTGTTTCCTGAAAAATAATAATAACTTCTAATGACTGTTTGCAATATTGACAAATATAAGAGGAGTAGTATGCTGATCTCAGAATATTTAAGGAAAATTACCCCACCCTTCACTGGGGTATTTAGGGGACCAACCTATACTATACTTGCACAGAGAGAGGTAATTGGCCTGTCGAGATACATACATCCAACACAGAAAAAATATAGAAATTTTGAAAGTTCCCAAGAGCTGTCATTAAAGGTACAACTAAAATGCTAAATTAATTTCAGCACATTACATCTCAAGAGTCATATTTGCAGTCACATTTTATCAGAAATTTTTTTCAGATCCAAATAATGTTTATCCGTCGACTAATGTCATGTCTGTAATTTCAAGGCAAAAGCACTTTTACTCAATAAAGTATATTCGTAGTGAAAGTTTAAGTGATTAGCCAAATGGAAACTATAATAATAATGGCAAAGATCTCTCACGACAATCTGTTTAGCTTGCAAGCAAGCTGTCATGTTTGGGTTTTGCCTTATAGCCCTTTTTCCAGAGAGAGCTGCCTTAATGACACCATTGTTAGCAGTTTGTGGAAAAAGTTATTAGAACTCCTGTATATTATGGTGTAATTTCTCCAAAAGGGTGTGATTTTTGAGCTGTTTTGGTCTGAAATCTGGTATAGATGCTTGTGGCATGGGTATTGGACAAGTCCATTATAATGTGAGAGATATCTAAATATAGTTATCACAACTCAGCCAAGAATAATACTAGTAATAATACTAATAATACTACTAATAATATTAATAATACTACTAATAATACTAATAATAATAATAACAATAATAAAATATTTATATAGCGCTCAATCCACTATTTGTCCATGGTGCTCTACATTGAAAAATATATTTAAAAAGCTAAAAGTTCTACAACATTATAAAAAAAAGCATCACTTAAGTTACATCAATAAGTTAAAAATCATCTAAATATTAAAAGAGTTAAAAAGCTTGTTTAAAAAGATATGTTTTTAAATGTGGTTTAAACATGTCTATCGAACTACTGGATCTTAGTTCAAGTGGGATCGAGTTCCATAGTCTCGGTGCCGCTACAGCAAACGCTCTCCGGCTCTCCATGTGTTTTCAGTCTAGCTTTCGGGATCGCCAGAAGGTGTTGAGAGGACGATCTTAATTTCCGTTCAGAGGTGTGGTACTTAAGTAATTCACTGATGTGGGAAGACGCTGTTCCATTGAGAGCTTTGTAGACCGGTAGGAGAATTATATAAACTATACGGTAACGGACAGGTAGCCAGTGAGGCTGTTTGAGGACAGGGGTTATATGATCAAATTTCCTAGTACGTGTAACAACTCGAGCTGCTGTGTTTTGCATAGATTGCAATCTTGAAATTAGATGTTGTGGAAGACCATATAGCAAGGAATTGCAGCTATCCAATTTCGCAGTAACAAAGGCATGAACAACGATTGTGGCACTCTCCTCGTCAATATACTTTCTGATTTTGGCGATATTTCTTATGTGATAATGAGAAGACTTTCAAAATTGATTTTATGTGTTCCTCAAAGTTAAAACACTTATCAAAGATGACGCCAAGATTACGAGCTGAGGATGATGGTACAACCGTCACGTTGCCAATTTGAAGAGAGTCTAAAGGAGGCTTGAGACGATACCTTGAGCTGATTAGAACAACTTCAGTCTTGTCTTGATTTAGTTTGAGCTTGTTGATGACCATCCAGTTATGTGTATCACGGACACATTGCTCGATAGTAGTTTTACAGTCAGTTTTAAATGCCACATAGAGCTGGGTATTGCTAGCATAGAAATGATACTCTAAGTTATAACGCTTAATAATGTCAGCAAGAGGAGAGGTATATAGTAGGTTTAAAAGAGGGCCAAGGACTGATCCCTGTGGGACACCACGTTCCAAGAAACGTTAAGAGGATCTGCATTTATTGACGTTAACAAACTGTTTTCGTGATGTTAAATAAGATCTTAGCCAGGCGAGTACTGTTCCCTTGATCCCATAGCGATTAGATAACCTTGATAATAAGATGGAATGACCTGCAGTATCAAAGGCAGCAGATAGGTCGAGTAAAAGTATAATAACGGTTTTATTGTTATCAATAGCAGTGAGAATATCATTGTGAACTCTAACGAGGGCCGTTTCAGTACTGTGAAACGCTGTGATGGTGCCTCAGTATATGGTCGTTTAATTGCACAGCAACAGCCTTCTCTATTAGCTCGGACACAAATGTTAGATTTGAGATTGGGCGGGAAATTTTGTAATTGCTCAAAATCAGCATCTTGTTTCTTGAGAAGCGGTTTTAATACAGCAACTTTCAAAGCATATGGCATGACACCATTCTTGAGGGACATGATTATAACCGAGGTTAGTGTAGGTAGGATGATGGGAAAGCATGTTTTTAGAACAGATGCTGGAAGTGTATCAAGGTCACAGGATTATGTTAATGTCTTCACAGCAAATTTCTTTACCATATCCAAAGTAACTTGTTCAAAGTTGTGAATCTGCACATCGCACAGAGGTCTGTCAGTAGTATAGAGGTCTGTCAGTAGTATGAGATGAACTGAGGTCATTCTCAGGAGCTCTCTCTGTAAATGTATTCTGTATCTTGTCAATTTTACCGAAGAAAAAAATTGTTGAATGCATCCGCAAGGCTGGTGGAATCAGGAAAACAGGAAGGATATTGTTTTACTTTCCGTTTCTGAAGTAATTTGCCATCAGTTTTAAATAACATCCTCTGATCGCCTGAGAAATCACTGATAACGGTAGTGTGTGAGCCCAGAGAAGTCATTCCTGGAGGTTAAGTAAATAGGGAGATCATACTTTAAAATACTCACTGAAAAGGACTCAATCAATGTTCCTTTAAACTCAGATCTCATGCCCTGTTCACAACATTGGAAGATTAAGTTAAGGTAAGTATTTGAAACAAAAGGTACCCGTACTATATGTTTCGGCAGATCCTTCAGTTCCTGTGTTTTGTTCTTCAGATCATGAGTTAACCATCGTAACATGGCTGCAAGAATCTAAGAATCTAAGAAATTCGATATGAATCATATTTGAAGTCAATTGATGCTTAATTTATTTGCCTCACTAAAATTTCC
This sequence comes from Pocillopora verrucosa, assembly GCF_036669915.1. Taxonomy (NCBI): domain Eukaryota; kingdom Metazoa; phylum Cnidaria; class Anthozoa; order Scleractinia; family Pocilloporidae; genus Pocillopora; species Pocillopora verrucosa. Next base: position 4,736,200 of record NC_089323.1, read on the forward strand.
TTAGAGTGACTAACATCTAATTTCTCCTTACAATATCACCCCTCAGTCATATGGATTAGGGAAAATGATTATCATAAAAAGAAGATCTTCACCTTTGAGCGAATTCTCCTTGTCAGCATCTTAGGAAATGTATGGAGAACAGTATGGAGAATATGCATATGCGGGTCTAAAAAGGTCAATGCAGAGAGTCAACGGATGAGATAATCATTGATTCAAACCTCATCTCATCTTCCGACTTCACAAAAAGTTCATCTCGACTTAATGAGTCGACCAAGCGGTCTTCGAGCAAGGTTTGAAATTGTTTACTTTGAGACTTGTAAAAAGTGGTGAAATATAAACTTTTCTGCTGCTTGACTTAAATCCAAACAGCCATAAATATCTGAAAAGTCCCTTTATACCGATACAGTTCGATGGAGCAAGTTGCCATTGTATAAAGTCACAATTAACAAGTTTTTTTTTAACGAGACAGATTTACTGGTAGCATGAACATTTCCTTCAGTGATTCGAATCTGCGCTGTGTAAGCGAACTCGATGAAAAGTTCCATACTCTTCGGATACATCGATTTTAGTGTTATGCTGTTTTGGCGACTTTCCAATGCGTCGCTCGTAAACATGGCGTAAAAATATGGACTTAAAGGAACATGACATATGAATAAAGGAAATACTGATTTACGTTTACCGACGCACATTTCAGACACTTTTAGCTTTTAATACAGATTGTGGGACAAGTACTCATTTGACATCGATCCTTCGTAAGCGTATGAAAGGTTTACAGAAGAATGTCACGATTTAGCATTTTCGACACAAAATAGTAGCTATATCAAAATGTTGGTCCGCTTTGAGAAAGTTGCTCCTAAGCTCTCCAGGATTCCATCCAATGTTCCTCAACATCTTTGTATCACACAAACCACGAATTCACGTTATGTTTTGTAGACAGGAGAGAATGAACAGCGAGTTATGCCGTTGCTGTTTTGGTTGAGCGGTAATTAATAATCTTTATTGAAAAACCGGCTCATGGCGGCTGTCATTTTGCTCTAATCTTCTATCTATAAGTGGCCAAACAAACAAGGACATCTATGAGTCGATATTGAGTGGAGAATGCGGAAATATGTGAAACCTTCCCTGAAAAAATACTGATTTAAACCCGATGATCGAGTCAAAGTATTTTTTAGCAAACTTAGGTCGATGATACAGGTATATGAGATAAAACAGGCCTTCTGAGGCATTTAGTAACTCAATTAGGATTTCAGTAATTTGTTTAGAGTCAACATTTGGCTAAGATTTGAATCCAAAAACCCAAGTTATTGGGGTTCAAGCTACCGTGATGACTCTCCTGAAAGTAATTGTCTTGACCAACTTTCATTAGTGGAAGTCAACACCGGTCAAGATGTTTTCGACGCTGATCAATTTCAAATGTTCCTTCGATCGTTTGGGATGGCGCTTCGTAAGAGTTGTTTTTCGGATAGCCTGCGTGGCGTCATCGCCAAACGATCAGCGCTAAAGACCTTTTAACAACACGCGTAGAAAACATCTTGACCGGTGTTGACTTCTACATCCTCAAGCACACCACAACGACTCCTCAGTTTAAATGGAGTCGTTTATTTTCTTAAATTCGTTACATATCTGCTCCAAGGTTAATTGGCCCACATGCCCATTCAAGCCTATCCATACTAAACTGACAGGCGCTTAATTTAGACCAATGACTGATAGGTAGTAAGTTTCGAAAGAAACTGCGATGCTGCGTCGCTGGGGACTATATCAAGATAATTTTGGTTTTATCAGCTGAGTTGATAATGTAAATTGCCCACCGTAAAGAGTTTCAAAGCTGACGTTTCGAGCATTAGCCTTCGTCAGAGAATTTATGGCGAATCTAGAGTTCGTAGTCAGTTAATCAGAGCAAGTAAAAGTCGACCAGAGTCGAGCAGTCAGTCAGAGTCACAGTGGCCTAAGAGAAAAGAAGAAAGGGAAGTAAATTTGCCATAAAGCGTATGAAAGAAAACATATCGAGGAGACTTTCGTTACGAGCATGGTACTTGGTGGAGGTCCGACTGTCCTCTTCAAGACTGATATTCTTCTTCTAGCGATCAAGCTTCAAGAATGACACGCTCCACGTGCTTTCCAAGCTTCAAGAGCCGGACAAGGTTCAGGTAGAATGGAACAAGGCCTAGTCCGCTAAAAAAATATTTTGACGCGATCGTCGGGTTTAAATCAGTATTTTTTTCAGGGAAGGTTTCACATATTTCCGCATTCTCCTCTCAATATCCACTCATAAATGTTCTCGTTTGTTTGGCCGCTTATAGATAGAAGATTAGAGCAAAACGACAGCCACCGTGAGCCGGGTTGTCAGTTAATGAAGACTATGAATTACTGCTCAACCAAAACAGCAACGGCATAAATCGCCCTTAATTCTCTCTTGTCAACAAAACATTAGTTGCTTTGGTAGAAATAACCCTGGCCATTTTTAAATGTAGCCATTATCCAGATCTGGATAATAACGGGGCTGTGTGAAGACACCAATTCCTTTATAATTTACCCTCTGACGCACATACAAGATCGAATATTGAACTGGCGAGCCAAACGAAAGCGTTTAGACCTCCGAACAGAGACGAATAAATGATTTTGAAGTTTCTAAAGCAGACAAGCTAAGAAACTGCGGTGCTTTGTCGGTAGGGTTTTTTTCCAGATAATTTTGTGTTATCACCTGACGGAGTTGATGAAGTAAATTGGCTGTTAAAGCGAAGCTAAGGGCTGACGCTGAAAAAGTCAGCTTTAGAATCTCTTTACAGTGGCCTGGTTACATTATCAACTCAGTTGATAAAACCAAATCATCAGAGACGGATAGAAGTGAGATCTCTATAACGTTCTGCACTGCATTAATTGAACTAAACTTTAACGGGAAGAAAAATGATGATCCGTCCCGTTTTCTAGTATTTATGGCTAATTTTAAAATATTTCGGGACCATAACGCGAGAACGAGTTCAAAATAAACATCACGCTCGGAGAGAAGCCTATCGCTTTACTTCATAAAGCATGGGTACGTTATGTAAATTCCTGGTTTGAGTGATCCAAAGATGTTAAGGAAAATTGGACGAAATCCTGGAGAGCTGAAGAGCAACTTTCTCAAAGCGGACCAACATTTTGATAAGCTACTATTTTGTTTCGAGAATACTGAATCGTGACATTCTTCCGTGACCTTTCATACGCTCTCGAAGGATCGATGTCAAATGAGTACTTGTCCCACAATCTGTAATAGTAGCTAAAAGTGTCTAAAATGGGCGTCCGTAACCGTTAATCAAAATGGGTCATCAGACAAAAAGAAACAGTATTTCTTTTATTCATATGTCATGTATGAAAGATGTCGATTTGTTTTAATCCTGAGTTGTAAATCCCCACTTCACCCTACATATTAAGAGGGAAAGATGGCGCGACACTTTCCATTTATGAGTACGTGATGTTATATGTTGTTTGTGTTACTACCAACTTTCAAGTAACATTGAATTGAATCCTGCAGCGCTGGTACCCTCTAACTTAAGTTTAAAAAGTTGATGAGCACGTAACTTTATGATCGTTTGTGTGACCATCAACTTTCAAGGAACATTGAATTGAATCCTGCAGCGCTGGTACTCTCTAACTTAAGTATAAAATTTCGATGAGCACTTAACGTTATGACCGTTTGTATGACCATCAACTTTCAAGGTATGTTGAATTGAATCCTGCAACGCTCAAGAGGAACTTCGTCAGGCAGGAAAACTGTTCGAAACTGTTATCAATATTTGTTTCGAGATTGCTGAAAAGCCATGTATTTCAACGGTAAAAGCTCGCCTGAAAACAAATCAGACGCTCTGGCGTTTGACTTGCTTTGTTCCTACTCCGTTTGTGAAAATGGTGAGTGTTGAAATATTTAGGAGCATTTATAGCACGAACCGTCGTCTGAGTAAGGTAATTTTTGTTCTCATACTAGATGTATTGGTGTTCATATCAAATTAACCTTGTATAAGAATGATTATAATACCCCTGTCAAATGTTGAGTACGGGAACACAAAATAAGAAAAGTTTTTAAATTTTAAACGACTGAGGGTTTTTTTCTTTTGGTGATTCAGGTTCAGGTTGAAAGTTACTCCCTTGACATTCTTGAAAAGAGAACAAGGTTTTACGAGACTGCAGAAGTGGATGTCGACAGTGAATCAAAGTTGTTTTTTCTTAAATTGCTTAGGGATTGAAATCGCTGAAATATCCGGCACCAACAAACAAACATATTGCTATGAAGGCAGCATTTCATAAGCTTTCAACGAAATTCGCTCACAGACATTGAAGTTGTCAACACTGTTTTCGTTTCTTGCCCTGTTGGTCGTATCTATCCAGTCATCCTCTTTGACATCAGAGAAGAAGGTAAGTGATCATTTGTTATTATATCCTAGCAGTTTAAATACATCGTTGGACCGAAAGATAATGAGAATTAAGAAAGAGAACATTAACTTGGTCTTGATTTAGCTTCAAATTCTCTCAAAGAGCCAACTGAAAAATGTATGGTTACCAGTCGCCAGAAATCCCGGATATTTAAGGGTTAGAAATTTATTGCGTTACCCTTAACCTGTTTCATAAAATTGTTCCTTTTAAATAAAGATCAATCGTTGCAAGTTCAGTTTCTGTTATTCCATAGTAAAGTAAATGTTACGTTAACAAAGACCAGAATTGCTAACTCAGTGCCGTCCAACTTCCTTTTTAATCTTTTATTTTGGTTTTTGACCAACGATAGCGAGACGGAATCCATGTAATTACATGTTAGTCGAAATACATCCTCCTTTAATTAAAAAAAAATCCTATTCGTTCTTAGAGCTCTGTCAGCAAATATTCATTGGAGTTGTCGGAAGGCAGAAGAACATTCAAAGAAGAGTTTTCAATCGACATTACAAAAGGGACAGAGACTTTCCATGTACTAAAGACATCGCTAAATGAATCAGCAGGAGATACAATCTAAGATTTCAAAAAGGTAATATTTGTTTGTATTCGTTGAATAAAATTCTTTGGGTTGGTAAGGGTGGTGAAGTATTGAAGTCATTCTTTAAAACAAAAAAGGTCCCGTCTCCTGCATCTTCCCTGTACTGGATAGGAGGGGACGTTAAAGAACCTACGCACCTCTCGCAAAGAGTTAAGAACGTACCTTCCGGTGTTATAACCTGGCCTTGTGTCCACAAATTCCTAAATTAGGAGTACTTGCAAAATTTCATTTAAAGAGAGCATTGTAAACTGTATTTGGCCAAAGTCCTCCGAAGAAGGGCTGTAAAGCGCATCAGAACATATTCATTTGGAAAATGCGCCATATAAATACAACTTTATGATTATCACTTATTCTAATAACTCCAGTTTATCTAAGTACAAACTTCAAGGCTGTCAAGTGTGTCATTTCATTGTATCTGTGTCCACTTTACTATTGCTTTTCCCGAAAGTACTGACTAAAGCTGAATTTTATTTTTCATGCAGCAAATGACAACGATTCATCTAGCTGCAGAAAAGGCTTGCCATGTGGCCAGATCAGTCAATAAAACTCCCACAGCCGCTGTTTTAAAGGAAGCTTTAAGGACGATGAGCGAGATTGAATTACTTCCACACCTTGGGTATTTTACCGTCAGCCTCGCAATGTTTTGGCGCGTCTGATTCTTAACTCTCATGACTTTTTTTCATTACATAATCAGCAAACTCCCAGAACAGGTGAAGACGTACCAACCACTTCAACTGAAATACAAATGAAGGTTGTGGGACTGCTTGACGATGGTTCAGTGCTGAGTACTGAAATGGAGGATCAAATGAGAAGGAAGCTGGTGTGGATTCTGATGAGGATGTCAATGAACTCGTTGACAAGGAAACAAGGAAGCCAGGGGTTTCCCTGAAGTAACGGACCTATCCGACATTCCTAACGCAGGTAAGTCGTATTGAATAGGATGTGCTTCTATTAGAGTAAGGTGTCGAGGAGAGGTTAGGGGTGGGATGTGTTCAGGACAACTATTGTTTTTTTTTTCTTCGACAAAATAACGCAAATCACGAGAGAAATGCTTAAAAGGAACAATTAAATCCTAAATATTAGTCATTGTTTACATCAAATATAAAAAAGGACCTTATGACATGATTGGCTCTGCGTGATGGTAAGGTAAATCGAATGATGTGTGCTGATTGACTCTCAAACAAGCAAGACGGGCCATTTTTCCCGCTTAGAATTTGCCGCCTTGCTCCCTCAGTAAGAAAGACTTGAAGACTAAAGGCAACTTTGTCTAACTACAATTATGGAAAATGCGAACATTTGTGCGGTGTTTTATCTTATGGCGCATGTGTGCGTACCACAGGGTAATGTGCCATGCACTATCCACGAGATAACTCATGCGGTCATGCACGATACATGCAGACACCGACTCCGACACCTTCGGGTTTGACCAAAAAGCCCTCTCGGGGATGGGGAGTGTGAGCCTTGCCTGGGTGGGTAATATAAAGCTGAAGTGTAAAGACTGTAAAGAAGAATACATGCGTTTTAATTTTAACATGGATGAGTCCAAGGGTACAGGGTACGTTTCGTGAGCAAATGGCATAGAACGAAAAACGAAAACGAAATAAGAACGAACCAATCTTCAAAAGTTCAAATACGCGGGGGGTGGGGGTGGGGGGAATGATGAAGCGTCGAATTGTTTGACACACAACTAAAACTCAAGAAAGATATACGAGACGTCATTTTTACACCAACTGTATTTTTTGCCGTTGCCAGGTGAGAAACACCAAATACAAAAATCAAGGAATGGGTTGGTAACAAGGTGTGTAACTGTGTAACGAAACAGATTTGCAGACGTGTGTTTAGCAACGGCCTTTGGCGTCGGGAATGCCATAACGTCCGAAAGCGGATCTGTCACATAATTTGTAAATGGGTGACACGAATAGGATAAACTCTTCTGTCTCAAACCAAGTGTAAAAAGGTAATACTCGTTTTTTCAATGAAACATTAATCCAGTTGCGCTTTCATTTGAGCTAAAATTCAGTTCTAGTTTCAAATCATCTTAAGATGTTTCTTTTTTTTTCATCCAGACTCATGGATCGATTTTCAGGTCGAAACGTGAGACTCAACTACAAAACTTTTTTTCTGTAAATTGTCAACATGTTTACTTTTTACACGTTAATACTTGGAAAAGTCGCTTCTGTCTAAGATTTCAGTGAACTAATCGCTGACTCAGCTTTCGAGGAAGTTAACGGTACTCTCGGGAAAGAAATCATCTCGTAGAAAAAGAAATGGAAATAGAAATGGATCTAGCACTTCCACTTAAACCGATGAGGAAAAGAAATATTGCCAAAGGTTGATGTTTAGTTGCCATGTTGTGCTTGGATTTTAATTGGATAAGTCAGACATTTGAGCAAGAAGGAAAGCGCCCTTAATTGTATTTGAGGTTTTTAGATAGTTACTGAAGTTGATATATTAAAAAATTAAATAGTAATAACAATTAAATGATAATCTCCATTTGGCTTGGTAACATACACGGATATTTTTTTCTGCGGAGTATTTAAAACACCTGGCATTTAAAGAGCTGCACCGAAGAAAACAGAAGAAGAACTTTGGAGAGGATACGAGATCCAATGGCCAAATCGCAGCCACATAGATTTGATAGCATATAGTGTCAATGTAATTAGAAGGACTTTTAGTGAGAAATAAAGGCACTTGGTTAACTTACAACGCCCTTGTGAGAGTCAGTACATCTCTATTCTTTTATTCGGATTCATTGCGAATATCAGTAACGAAAATAATTTTTGTTTTCTTTGTTATGGGAGCTTTCGTTCTAGTGTCATAAATCAAACCAAAATACATAGAGCGCGCGGGAAAAAGTGGGTAACTAATTGCGATTGTTTTTTGTCTAACACCAAGCGCGGGAAAACGCGAGCGACTTGGTCGGGATTGGTTTTAGAGCCGCATCTGATTGGCCACCGTAAAAAGTTAAAAGGCTGACATTTCGAGCGTTAGCCCATCATCAATTGCTCTGACGAAGGGCTAACGCTCGAAACGTCAGCTTTTTAACTCTTTAAGGTGGCCAATTTATGTTTTCAACTAAATTATTAGCGCTAAATTACCTGTTATACTCTCCCACCGACGCAGCACCAGAGTTTCTTCAGAGACTTACCCCAATTTATCATTGGTTGAGAGATTGGCACGAGTTTTCTGGGCCAATCACAGCGCGGGGAAACGCAGAACGTATGCAATCATTGATTATTTTTGAGCCTCAATCAAAGGGGCTCTAGGTGGCAGGTTTCCACCCTACTGCAATCCCCGCTCCGCTAGGTTCTAGGTTCATACTGCTTACCAACTTCCAACTATTTTGTTCACGGAAGTATTCCACGAGAGTGTTCAAAAACCCTCCACCAACATAACCTCCGACTACATAAAGCTTCCCACGCAAAACAGCAGTACTAAGTGCACTTCTCCTAGGTATTAGAGGCGAATCAGCTATCCACGAGTCCGAAGCTGGGCTATGGCGTTCACACTGTTAAATTGCGTGTCGCCGTCATATCCACCAATGCTGACTACGACGTTTCGACTGCTACACTGCTGGTCTTCGTCAGGGGAAGAGATCGACAATTTTCGTATGGCCACTTATAGCAAGGGGTTTCTATGATTTCCACGAAGAAAAGCATGCAAAGGTCTTTCGTATTCTAAAATGAGAGTCGGATGTGAAATGTCAAATTGAGAACTTTCCAAAAAACCTGCATCTATGCAGGCGTACACTTGAGAGATTTTTATTATTAGATTAAGTCAAAGCTGTGTTCTGTTAGATAAAAATTTGTATCGTTGTTCTTCAAGTAGTGTCGTGAAACTTAAAATTAGTTGAAATATTGTCAAAATCCACAAAGGCAGCGAAAATTAAATTACTATATAGAATAAATTGCAGTGTTTGAAAAGGATTTCCAGCCCTGGAAGCAAAAATTCCGTATCTACATGCACCCATGTATTATTCTCTATTCGAAATTGAGTATTTGTTGTGAGTATACAGTGGCTACTGTTTTTGTTGTTGTTGTTGTTGTTTTTTAATGTAATTTATAAGGTGTTAGAGTGGGACCCAGAACGGCATTTAGACTTAGAAAATAAACCGACAGGAAATTCAAAAGCTATCCTGCATAGCCAATGTAGATACACTTGAATGCTGCACCTTGCAGCATTCGAGAACTCTTCCGATATTTCTGAAATGCATTTTTATAACACTCGATCTTCTGATCAGCATATGTTTGTTGCAACCAATCATAACTATATCTTTCGTAAACGTAAAGTTGACTTTTAAGTTACTTCCCAATACCATGAGCGTCTTTCACGGTGTTAAAAATTAAGTAAGAGCGGTCCAGGGCATTTCGGAAAAAAGTTTTCCCTCAAACTTTGCCCAATAAACTATCTTTGGTAACAAATAAATTAAACCACATTATTTTCTGGAAATACGTTAAAATAAAACTTTTAGAGCTCTCAAAAGTCAAAGCTGCAAAAGGCCCTTTTTTGACCTCTTGCGACATCGAAAATTTCAAAGTTGAATAGCCCGGTCCTCATATCACACCGCATGCAGCAAAAAATATTTTGTATTCTTAAACTGTGAGATATACAAGGTGTATAAAAAGCTTTTCAATTTTGATATTCGTTTATTCAGAGGCTCGTCATAATTTATTTAAAAACACTCGTTGGACAGCTTTCTGAAATTGGTCAAAAGTACTCCTTCTTACTTGGTTGATATTGCTCAAGTCCAGACCTGACCATTAAAACCTCCGCTTGATTTCTGCCAATAAGATATTTGGCTGCAGAAAAATATAAAAATATCATGCACTTATTGATTTTCTTCGCAGAGGTGACTTCGAACTTTAAGTGGTATTGCTAGCGTGACAGCCGATTATGCAAATTAGTTCATTGAGCAAACTCCTACCGTTTTATATGAGTAGCTCAATAAATCTTAGATTTTAACCATTTTAAGTAGATAATATAGTAGGACAGAGCTTTAAAATCTCACCGATTAATACTTTAATCATTTTAAAAGGCCAAAATTTGACAAATTTTATTATCTCGTGACGAAAGACGTCAACAACAAAGTATCGAATATCATAATTTGATAAGCGCTCGCAAACTCTTTTTTAAAAATTTGGCTTCTGTTATTTCATATTTGAGTTCTGATAGCTTACGCTATTCAAACCTGTATGAACATTTCAAAACCAAAACTACAGGATTCTATTCAGTGTAACTGGCGATAACAGCACACACTCAAATACACCGTGACCTCTGTCACGCAATTCAATTGTATAATCATCTTAAATTGCTTCTCACTTCGCAACAAAGTGGCGATAACATCACCTTTTGGATCAGAATTCTGGTCGGCAGGAGTAAGAGAAATCTTTTCTGCACACCTGTCTTAATGAAAGTTTCCATTCAGAACTCTAGGGAGTTCTTGTGGAAAAGGACCCCGCGATTTTTGAGGACATAAATTATTATGTTACGTGTCACCTCATTTTTCCAACAATTAGCTATATCTATGTTGCAAAGAAGTCCTGTTTTCAGTCGCATTCCTCAGAAACTTCAATGACAGCTCACTGCAAGTATTATTTCCACGCCTGAATTTCATCTGGTGGAAAAAAATGATCTGGCATTAAAAATTCCGAAAGTAAGAATAAGTATTTTGAAAGCTTTAAATATTTGGTTCAAAAACTACTAAGCTCTAATCTCTTTTATGTCCTGCCGTTTAACGTTTACGTTTCCCTTTCGTCCTCGGGACCGTTACGAATATCACGGAATGAATAACAGGTTGTATGTAAATTTTTGATCGGTAAATAAGATGAAACAGATAAATTGCAATAAATGTCATAAATGAAGATATATCTCATAGATAAAATGAGAATCAAATAAATTTTGTCGGTGGTACATAAAAATTCAAAATTATGGATCGATCGACTTATTTCCGACCGCGATTTCTAGATATCGTAGAGTAATGATCTAAAATAGCCTAGAAAGTTTTATAAGTGTTCCTTTTGTTAGAATTAATTTCTCAAACACTCGTTCGTGGTTTGGTTGATCCTTCTTTATTTACTTTTCTTCTCAAGTTGTTACAATGGGGACTAGCTTCAATATATCAGGGAAAACTAGAGTCTTCGCTTATAGAGGTGACACTGCGGATGACATTTCTAAGCCGTCAATCTTCTTGTGTCGTCATCGTACCATCTCAACTAGCGAATCACGCTTGACTACGTATTATAGTTCCCACATACTGAGTAAGCACCTTAGGGTTGTCTACGCAGTTACAAAATCAACTTCTTCCCTAATTTTCATATCTTTAAGGTTGAGATCAGCCAGAACAGAAACGAGATCGACAATATAAAAATTACAAATAACCTTGGTGTAGAGTATTATTTATACCTGATAGTGTATCTTAAGAGAAAATCACCTTTAAAGATTGTTGCACAACAACATCTTGGTCACAAGAGTTAAAGAAGAAAGGCGCTCGCAAGTACCGCCCTCAAATTGCTTTTGGTTGCGAAACATGAGGGGTATCACCTGTTTACCCTTAAATTACCTCTGGGAACACGAAGGTGTCGAACGCGACCTATAACCAGGGAGATTTACTCTTCCTGGACTAACAAATTAACTTATTTAAGAACGTGGCTTATCACGAGTTCCATGTCAACCTCACGATCACAACGAAGAAAACGTGATTAAACTCACTAGGAGAACGTGGCCAAACTCACAAGAAGAACGTGATCAAACTCGACCTTTAAGATAAGACCACCAAGAAGGAGTACGAAGTAATAATTTACATTAAATGACTTAGAATAAAATAATATTTCCATTCCTTTTCTTTCCAACACCAATACAGGAAACCCTTACGATATTGCAGATTAACTATAATTGTAATTTTATCATTTAACACTTTATTTACTTCGTCTTGCTGAGTCATGAGCTACGTCAAGCAAGCCAAGCCGAAACTGATCTTTAAACAGAATATGATAGAGTGAATGTCCCAAGCTGTTAAGCATATCTCTATACGCAGAGCTCATATTTAGTTGCTGTTATTATCTTTAGCCTTTTCCAGGCGTTCATTTAGTAAAACGGGGCGAAATGGTGCATGGCATGAAAACAGCGGCGGAGTATGAAAACAAAAAAAGAAAACAGGAGAAGTTTGGGTCGGGTCAGGTGAACACCGTTTTTACCTGAGTCGACCCAAGCCGCACTCTTTTTTTTTACTCAGCCTTGACTATCGCGCCCTTTACTGTGCACTTCATTTTACTAACTGAAAGCCTCGAATAGGCTGTGTTATCACTCAATAAGCTGTCAATAAAAACTGTGATGTAGGCTAAGGGTGACTACTACAGATATTTTCTTCGAGTCAGTGGTGGAGCAACTTATTACGAAAGAGGAATGAAGAGTTAGACAAAATGAATCCAACTTTAATTCTTACTACGGTAATGTTTTGCAAAGGTTTCTGTAGCTTTATGCGTTGTGCCTATGAAATGATTGAATATTTTTGTTCGGTTGTAAAACCGTATTGTAGAAAGATAGTTTTGTTTTTCAAAAAACCAAAACCTCACCTTAACTTTAAAACCTTCGCTAAAATAACATGGTATTGGGTTCCATAGGCTCATCCAAGTGAAGTCTTAATGTTCCTTCCGGATATATATGATGTATATACTGCAAATATTCTTCGTTTTTACCATGGATAATCTGCAAAAGAGTGGAAACAACAAAAGGATGGCGCCTTTTGCTTTTTGGATACTGCTGGTGTCGCTGGTTTATGCTACATTTTAAGCTACACCGATTAGATATATATGTTACCTATTGGATGTGTGTGGTTCACGAACACTGGAGTATTTGCCGATACTCATCCACGCAACCGAAGTAATAGGCTATGTGTTATGTTCAGTGTCTTTGTCGACGGTGATGGCCATGAGCGTGGACCGACTTCCCGTCATATTGTTGGGACTAAGATACAAAGCGATTGCAACTTTGAGGCGCATTGTACCATTTTAGCTATCGTCTGGATTTTATGTATAGTCTCTGGTTTATGTTTGGATGCAAATTACCGTTGAACATTTTAGTGCAGCTTCATACTGATGCCATCCCGCTTGGTAATCCCAATCGCCTCGTACACAATGATTCTTCTAGCTCTCAATCATCATTAGGCTCGATTACAAGATCATGTTTGACAAAAGCCGAACAAAACAAATGCACCGCACGTGGCGTGATACAGAAAGGCAGTGTACAGTGCACTGAGGGTGGAGTTTGCTTTAGATCTCTGCTATGTACCAAACTTAACAGCGGAAATTGTGATATCTTTTAGTTCGAACCGATTATCGAATTTCATCACAATCATCATAGTGATTCGTCCAAATGACGAATGTTTTAGTTTTCTTTAACTCCACTTTAAACCCGTTTCTTCACCCTCAGAAGATCAAAGATATAAGACAAGCAGTAAAGTAGACAATCAGATAAGCAATTTGCCGTGCATAGGTTTCGACCTATTTCGACGTTTACATGTTCTGTTTCTTCCAAAGCTTTTTAACAATTATGGTTGTTAGGACAGTGGAGAGGATATACCATATGATAAAAGAGTAAGTAAAACTATGAAGAGCTACTTCTATTTTGTATATCGTATTCAAGTTATCTTAAGAACAACTGAAATCTAAAAAACTCTTACTTTGGTAACTATATCACAAGAGTATCATATGCCGAATTCGCACACTTCTAATGAGGCTTTGAAGACTCTTCATTTCAAGAAGAATACGCTTACGATTTTGCTATTTAGTACAAAATGGATGAGATATGTCACTTTGGCTCAGATATATGATTAAGTGTTAACGGATTGTCACAGGAGTCACAGGCTCAATTTGTAAATATTTAGACTGGTTTTTTTCTTTGTTTTTTTTTGTTGTTGTTGTTTTTTTTTTCACCCGTTTAAATATTTTGAAATCAATTCTTAAAAAGAAAGTCGATTATCACTATTTTCACATCTATCGCGTAAGATCAACCGCTTGCCAGAGAGCAAGTTGCAAATTACGGCAGAAGAAATGTTTGAAAAAAAAAAACTCCAACATGCTTGATAAGACTAGCTGTTGTTCAGTATGTTACCAGATTCTCTTAAGACCGCTTATCGAGTGGAAAATTGTAGCTCTCAGAGGGTTATCTACCGATTTCTTTGAGCAAGTAATTTTAAATCCACTTTTATGACCAAATTCAAATAAACAAGAAGGCTCATGTTCTAAATAAGTCCAGCAAATTTTAAAATGCTCCTTTATTTACTTTAACTTGGCGAGTCATGAACTAAGCCAGGCGAGCCAACTTAAAACTGACCTTTAAATAGAATATGATGAAATGATGTAGAATGGTCCAGGCTGTTTAGCATATCTCTATAAGCAGAGCTCATATTTAGTTGCTGTTGTTATTACTAGCCCTTTCCAGGCCTTCATTTAGTAGAACGAAACGAAATGCTACACGGTACGATAGTAGCGGTGGAGTGATGAAACGGGAGAGTTTTGGGTCGGGTCGGGTTAAGTCGGGTGAACGCCGTTCTTTGCCTGACTCGACCCAAGCCTCACTCTTTTTTCGGTTCGCCCTGACTATCGCGCCTTACACTGTGAATTTCGTTTTACTAGCTGAACTGCTCGAACAGGCTGTGTTATTACTCGATAAGTTGTCAAAGAAAAAGCTCCGATGCAGAGTACAAGAGACTACAACATATATTTTTTCGAGTCAGTAGTGGAGCCACTTATAACGAAAGAGGAATCGAGAGACAAAATGAATGCTATCACCTGTGGTATACATAACAAATTAATTTAATTTATCTTATTGAATGGTTTAATAAGCAAACAATGTAACAAAAAAAGGTTTCTGTAACTTTATGCTTTGCGCCTATGAAATGATTGAATATTTTTATTCGGCAGCAAAACCGTGTTGTAGAAAAAAAGCTAACACATGTATAGTTTTTCAAAAAACTGACTCAAAACCTTGGCTAAAATAACAGGGTATTGGTGACCATAGATTCATACAAAGGAAGTCTTCCAACTGCTTCCTGACCAAGTAACATCTGCGTTGCAATCTTTTTGTTTTTCAGTTTGCCGCACGTATGTGATCATAATTCTGACAAGTTCCGGTATCACAGCATTGGCATAAGCACTTCATCGTCTGTCAATAGCTATTAGTGAAGGTTTTCCTCAGTCAAACACTGATGTTTTCATTTTTTTTTTTTTTTTTGAAACAATGGTCACAGAGAGTATAAATTTTTCCCTACTATACGATGCCATGTCCAAAATGCCGTTTACCAATTACAGCTAACTAGGACAAACAGTGATGTTCAGGAGCAAACTTCCGCCTTAAAACCGGTGATAATTTGCACACGCATTGTGTCCCGTGGGGTGAGAAATTGATTCTTTTTTATGTTTTGACCAACATTTCCACCCTTTAAAAGATGCGACATGTAGAGAAAAAAAATTAAATCTTTTTAGAATAACTTTGCATCTCTAACCAACATAAATTTTGAAACTGGACTCTTTCTCTACGTTTTCCTAAGCTGTTGACAATTCGTATCATCCCAAGGTCACGAGAATTAATAATTCACGCTATTATCCGGGTAAGGAAACGAGTCCGATCCAAACAGCATGTCGACCTATGCGTTGATCAAGGCGTCCGTCGACGGCAATCGGTCGACTATCGACGAACTGTCAGTCGACTTTCGATATCCTATCACTGAAGATTTATTTGAGTAAATAATTTTTTTTTATGTTTTCTTGGAAAATTAACCTACCACAAATGCAGTTTTACTTTCCCCTTATTACTAATTCAAATTCGCGCAGAAAAACTGGCCTTTCTTGCTCTTTCGTGTCACAAACCTCACAGCTTTCCGGCATTATACATAGTCAGACGCTTGTGATGAACTTTTACTCTCTGTAATGTTATCCAAAAACAAAAGGTTTAAAAAGGTTTAACCGACCTCGACTTAAAGGGTACTGTTAGGACGAATTACTCCTCGTTGTATCTAAGGATAACCTCCAAAAGAGTGGAAACGATAGCAGGATGATGGCGATAACAAATCTAATGGAAAGTGGAACACATACGCAAACATTTGACGAATCGCTATGTTCCCCACTTTGGTTAGGTGACTTTAAACAACAGTCCATTTCATTCTCAGCAGTCAACATTCTCCTCTCCATCACAGCAATTCTTGGGAATTCCTTATCCTTGTTGCCCTTCACAAAGAATCTTCCCTCCATCCACCATCCAAACTCTTGTATCGTTGTCTGGCAACAACTGATCTGTTGGTTGGTCTTGTTAACAAGCCTCTCTATGCTGCCTACTGGATGTCCGTGGTTTACGAGCACTGGAGTTTTTGTCGATACGCAAAGGACGCAATCGTCATATCGAGCTATGTATTATGCGGAGTGTCTTTGATGACGATGACGGCCATAAGCGTGGACCGACTTCTCGCCATGTTGTTGGGACTGAGATACAAAGAGATTGTAACTTTGAGGCGCACGTATATCATTTTAGCTATCGTTTGGGTTGTATGTCTAGTCACTGGTTTATTCTCTTATCTCAATTACCTTATAGGTCTTTGGTACCGCATCATAATTATACCATCTGGTCTGGTAATCTCAGTCGCCTCGTACACGAAGATTTTCCGCGCTCTCTGTCATCATCAGGCTCAAATACAAGATCATGTTCAACAACAGCCGAACCAACCAAATGCACTGAACATGGCGCGATACAGAAAGGCAGTGTACAACGCGATTTGGGTGCAGTTAGCTTTAGTTGTCTGTTATGTTCCACAATTTACAGTGAAAATTGTGATCTTTCTTAGTACAAAGAGATTTTCGAATTTCTTCTTAATTTACGGAATGGCAACTGTCTTAATATTTTTAAATTCTACTTTAAACCCATTCCTTTACTGCTGGAAGATAAGTGAAGTGAGACGAGCAGTAAAGTAGACGATCAGATATCCAATCTGCTTTGCAGAGGGGTAGACCTATTTTAACGTTGGCATGTACTGTTTCTTCTATGACTTATATGAAAATTGTGATATCTTTGAGTTTAACCCGATTATCAAATTTCATCATAATCAGGGGCATGGCAGATGTTTTAGTAGCTTTCTTTAACTCGACTTTAAACCCGTTTCTTTGCTGTTAATTTAAAAGCATTCCTATTACCAATTTCCAGGCCATGTATACAAAGCTGGTATTATGAGAAAACATTTTATCATATCGTGACAATCGAGTACGATAGCTGCTGACACACGCTCTTGAGTACCTACCTCTACTCCTAATTAAAAAGGTTTGTATGACAGCTCACCACTTCAAGTATTATTTCCGCGCTTAAATTTCATCCGATAGTCAAAAAAAGATTTATGTCATTAAAATTCTGAAAAAAAAAGGAATAAGTATAATGGAAGGAATAAGACTTTGGTTTAAAAATTACTACGCTCTAAAATCTTTTACATGGTTTCGTTAACATTTCCCTTTCATTCTCGGGACTGTTACTTATATTACATATTGAATAAAAGGTTTTATTGTTTTTTTAGAGGGCACGGTAACGAATCCTGCAATTTGATTGGTTCTTTACCCGGTCAGTATTTTCCTATCTCTGCCCACGGGCCACGGTAACGCTTTCGTGAGTCGCCGAGTACATCCCAACTTTCATTGTCATTTTTCATAAATATAACTCGTTTTCCGGCTGGGCAGTATTTTAAAGCAAACAAGTCGGCCACTACCTCAAGCCGATAAATAACTTATGAATCCTCTCTTTTCTCTCTCTCAAATCACTTTGGTTGACAGAAAAATATTGGTTTCAGAATGAATTTGTATAAACAATAGTGTCATTACGTTGGTTGACAAGCGGCCTAAAAACTGTCTGCAATTAATTTTAATCGTTCACAAAAAGTGCCCAGAAAGTTAAAACGTGAGGTATTTGGTTACAGTTAAACTGAACGATGGAACTTTCGTTAATTTAACATCTGAATTTTCTCGAGAAAATTGTTAGTAGAGAAAGAGCGAGCGAAGTTTTAATTTAAGTTCTACAACAAATATACGCTCCCGTTGAGTCTTTCCAATTCCGTTCAATTTGGACATTTGTACCGTAAATTACACAACAGAAACTGAAGGAATCTTTTGAGAAAAGGCCGCATTAAATTCCCTTGTGTCTCGTTGGAGTGTGCCGTTCGAATTTAGTTTTTGTGAAGGAAAGACCAGATTTACACACGCCATTGCAGCAAACAAACGAGCAAACTCTCACAACTTCAAAATAAAAAGATTGAATTTACTCACAATTACTTTCCTCGCCGTTTACTTAATGAACAGAGGTAAATCTTCGTACATGAATGAATCGTCGATGAGAGTGAATAATACTTTCCGTTAGATCATTGCCTGATTTTGAAGAAAACATTGTCGTGACAGTCCTTGCCAAACTAGTTCCGTTGTTTTTCAAATGCTCTTATGCTTTTTTTTACTTACGCGCTCTCTAATTGACAGGTGTCAGATTGTGACAGATACTTGTAAAAATAATGTTTCAAAGTTTGTTTAGAAGCCTTTTAAATCACCTTTATCGTTACGGAAATGAAAATGTTTCGCTGAGGCATCTCTCTTTAATTTGCATCACCTCTATTTTAACTACCATTTACTCGCTCAAAAATTGTTCAGTTTATGGAAGATCTTATCGTATTTTCAGCCCTAAATCATTCGGGTTCTTTCGGAAAGAATTTCGTCAAGTTTAAAAACAATAAATATGTTATTTACCGGCTAAGGGTCGGTCCGTATGGTGAAAAACTGTGACCTCGGTCTTGAAAATGCTGCCCTCGGCCTACGGCCTCGGGCAGTATTTTCAAGACCTCGGTCACAGTTTTTCACCATACGGACCTCCCAGCCGGCAAATAACATATATGTATGCAAATTTTTGATGAGTAAATAATATGAAAAAGTTAACGTTGCCATAAATGTCATAAATGAAGGTATATTTCATAGATGAAATGAGAATCATAAAAATTTGGTCAGTGATGTTTAAAAGTTCAAAATTATTTACCAGGATCCGCTGATTTCCAACCGTGATTTCTAGATATCGTAGAATTTTGTTCTAAAATACTCCAGAAAATTTTGAAAATGCTCGTTTATTTACTTTGTCTTGCTGAGTCATGAGCTAAGCCAGGCAAGCTAAGCTGAAACTAATCTTTAAACAGAATACGATGAAACGATACATGATGTAGAATGCCACAGGCTGTTAAGCATATCTCTATAAGCAGAGCCAATAGCTGCTGTTTTTGTCACAAGCCTTTTAATTTAAAGGCTTCCATTTAGCAAAACAGAGCGAAAATGGTGCATGGTGCGATAGTAGTGCTGAAGAGTTTAATTTCAGTTTTTACTCAGAATAATGAGGGCTAGAAAATAAATTAACAACAGCTCCACTTTTAGGCTTGGTGAAATCTATATATTATGATGGTTGAGATCTCGGCGTTTGATTTTTATAGGTTTATTCCTAATCAGTTAAAAACATGGCAGCTAAAAAAGAAAAAAATTATATTTTTAAATTTATTTCGACAATTTCTTCATCGACGGCCTTGCTCCCCATTACCACAGTGAACCTGAATTTTCATCACAATTCAACATCAATTCAAATTTCATTGATATCCTTCCGCTCGAGAAAACTGCTTAAGTAATGTTATCTTTACTTCTAACTACGAATAATATTTTAGGAAAACAATCAATTGTAATTCTCAAAGGGGAATCAAATTCTAACAAATTATATCCCAACCAAATTCGAATTTCGGCACTAGTATCCTTACTTGTAGCTGTAAATTGTCTTTTTTGATGTCACTCGCCAAAGTAGTGGTTGCTAATTTAAAAGGAATATAATCGGTGTGCAATGCTGTTGTTTAAGTAACTAGCCGCCAACAGAGTTTTTCACTATTCAACAGATATTCATGTCACGTCCAAAACTTTTTCTGAATCTGAGTGACTCCACTTTACAACTAGATGTTGAAAAGTGAAAAAAGGACTGAAAACATTGACATTGGATGATGCTTTATTTATTCATCTATTAAGGAATAGATGGAGAGATTATAGCAACATCAAATTCCGTTAAGGAAAAGGAAGCGGCTTCCTATTCAAAAGCTGCTGCGACACTGGTGTTCGTATTATGCTTCATATTAATTTTCTGTTTATTTTCGGACTGCTCACCACCTAAACTTTAGTGCAACAAAAAAAAGCCCCAAATTCTGCGCAATTTCGGCAAATTGTTCATAAAGAAAATGGCTTTAACTGACGCACTTTTGTTCCAACGAATCACATGACCAATCACATGACCAATCACGGGGCGCTCAGCGTTAGTCCGTTTTGTGATGAACACAAAAGGCAACCTGTGTAACTGAAGAGGTAACACCAGTTATTTCTCACAGCAGGCCTTCCATTTTCTACGCAATAGATTATTTTCACGGAAATCAGTCTTCAAGCCTGAACTACGATTGCAGGGAGTATAAATTTTTCGCTTTTAGACGATGCTATATCCAAAATGTCGTTTACCAATTTGATAAACAAGTAACTAAGGCAAACAGCATCTTTCCGAAGCAAACTTCCGCCTTAGAACCAGAGATAATTTGCACACAAAATGTCTCCCGTGGGAGGAATAATTGAATTCCTTGTTTGTAGCTAAGGATAACCTGCAAAAGAGTGTATTGTTAATAGTGTTTAAAATTAATTGTTCACTGCTAGGTCTATTATCAGACTTTTTTGGGCATAAAGGCGGTTTGATCGGTAGAGAGATTGCCATTGTCTTAAAGTTCCAGTCAGGTGCAACACTTAGAGAACAAAGAAGAAAATTCGAATATTTTAGGGGTAACTATGCATCTGTAAACATACATTAATTTTGAATAGCTTCATGTAATCTAGCTATCTATTTTTCCCAATGCCGATATTTTTAGAATAACTGTGCATCCGAAGCCTGCATTAGTTTTTAAATTGGACTTTTTCTCTCAATATGACTAAGCTGATACCAGTTCGTGGCGTCCCAAGATCAAGTGAGTTAATAATTCACGCTGTTATCCGAGTAAGGCAGCGAATTTGATTTAAACAATACTTCGGCCGATGCGTCGGCCAAAGGTCGACTGTCGGTATCCTACCGCTGAATGTTTATTTAGGTGAGGAGGTTTTTTTATGCAGTATTGTGAAATTACCCTATTACAAATGCAGTTTCACTTTCCCCCAATTACCAATTCAAATTCGCGAAAAGAACTGGCTTTTTTTCTTCTTTCGTCTCACAAACCTCACAGGTTTTGGGGGTTTCACAAAGTCGGACGCTACTGATGAGTTTTAACTCTCTGCAATTGCTATTGAAAAACTGAAGTTTAACCGATCTTGACTTTGAGGGTGCTGTTAAGACCAAATATTCCCCGTTGTAAATAGGGATAACGTACGAAAGGGTAAAACGACAGCAAGATGATGGCGACAACAAATATTACGGGAAATGAAACACAGACGAAAACGTTTGAAGGACCGGAATGCTTCTCGATTCGGGTAGCTGAGTTTAAACAGCAGTCCGTTTCATTCTCAGCAGCCAACATTTTCCTCTCCATCCTAGCAACTCTTGGGAATTCGCTTATCCTTGTTGCCCTTCACAAGGTATCTTCTCTCCGTCCGCCATCCAAAGTCTTGTACCGTTGTCTGGCAACAACTGATCTTTTGATTGGTCTTATTACCCAGCCTCTCTATGCTACTTATTGGATATCCTTGGTTCACGAACACTGGAGTCTTTGTCGATTCTCTTTAAGCGCAACCAGTGTAACAGGCTATGTGTTATGTTTAGTTTCATTGTTGACGCTGACGGCCATAAGCGTGGACCGACTTCTCGCCCTGTTGTTGAGACTGAGATACAAAGAGATTGTAACTTTGAGGCGCACGTATATCATCTTAGCTATCTTTTGGTTTATATCTATATTCGCTGGTTTATTCTTACTTCTCAATTACACTATAACCATTTGGTGCAGCTTTATAATTTCGTTATTTTGCTTAGTTACCTCCATTGCCTCATACACAAAGATTTTCCACGCTCTCAGTCATCATCAGGCTCAAATACAAGATCATGCTCAACAACAGCCAAGCCAACCAAGTGCATTAAACATGGCGCGATACAGAAAGGCAGTATACAGTGCACTGTGGGTACAGTTAGCTTTAGTTGTCTGTTATGTACCACATACTGCAGTCAAAATTGCGTTGTCTCTTAATACAAAGCGATTTCCGAATTTCATCATAATCCAGGGACTGACAAACGTCTTAGTGTTATTTAACTCTACTTTAAACCCGTTCCTTTGCTGCTGGAAGAAAAGTGAAGTGAGACGAGCAGTAAAGCTGACAATCAGACAAATTATTTGCTATACATTGGGGTAGACGTATTTTAACGTTGGCTTGTACCGTTTCTCCTATAGCTTATTCAAAAAATTATGATTATAAGAAGAGAGAGGTAAATATGCCACTTCATGATGAAAAGAGTGAGGAAAAATATAAGAAAGATAATATAATATAAGAGCTACCTCTAAATAGTATATTGTATTTAAATTTTCTTACGAACAACTAACAGGTGAAAAAATGTAGTTTCGTAGCCGTGACAAAACGATAACATCTCCCCAATATGCGCATTTGTAATGAAGAAGTGAAGGCTATTATCTTAGAATCAGAACGCGCCCACGATTTTGCTTTGCGATCTAAACGTGGTGAGATATGTCACCTTAGCTCAGAAATATGGTTTGTGATAACGAACTGTAAAGGAACCAGCCGCTCGATTTTGTCATGATTGAGAATTAGCCATAGTGTTCATAACGAAACTGTGTATATTAAAGATGTGGACTTTGTTGACATGTCTTCAAATACACAGAAGGAAATGTTCAGAAAAGAAGTTGATCATCTTTCTTTTTCTTATCGTTTGAGACCAATCAATTGCCAAAGATTTAGCTCGAAAACTATAACAGAAGGAAATTATGATAAGAAATGATGGAAATAAACCCTAACACGGTTGATAAGACAGCTAGCTGTTTCTCAGTACGTTACCAACATCCAGTAAGACTGTTTATTGAGTGCAAAACTGTGGTCCTCAGAAAGTTATCCATAGATTTCTTTGAAGAAGTAATTTTAGAAGCCCTTTCATAACCAAATTCGAATATTCGAGAACTTTTCGTGACTCTATTACACGACGTGTATACACAGCTGGTCTTATGAGAGAACATTCTCTCGTTTTAATGAAAATCGAGTACAAAAGGTGTTCACACTCCCTCTTGAGTACCTACCCCTGTTCCTAATTAAAAAGGTTTGTATAAAGGCTCACTACGGCAAGGATCATTTCCGCGCTTCAATTTCATCTGATGGACAAAAATTGATTTTGTTTTTAAAATTCTGAAAAAAAAAAAAAAAGAAGAAGCGAATTATTATGGAAGGCGTAAACATTTGGTTCAAAAACTTTAACGCTTGCCTTTCAACTTGGGGTCCATCACAAATATCACGGAATGAATGACAGGTTGCATGCGAAGTTTTGATCAGAAAATGATTAGAGGAAGTTGCCATAAATGAAGATATATTTCATCGATAAAATGATAATCAAATAAATTTGGTCAGCGATGTTTAAAGTTCAAAATTATTCATCGATCGACTGATTTCCCTCCGCGATTTCTTTATATCGTAGACTTCTATTCTAAAATACTCCAGGAAATTTTAAAAATGCTCCTTTATTTACTTTGTCATGCTGAGTCAAGAGCTAAGCCAGGCAAGCCAAAGTGAAACGGACTTTAAAGTAGAATTTGATGAAATGATGTATAGTGTCCCAGGCTGTTAAAGTGCCTTTGACACGATTTTTTTTTTTGGCATTTTCTGGTTTGCATCTGTATTTAGAATTAGAAATAAATCGACCTTAGCGCCAAGCGAGTTATCCTTGACCATTTTTTTGTGCCTTGAAAGTACGATTTGGCGGCCAAAAAGTGTCTCCATTAACGCGCGGCTAAATTAACGATCATGTTAGCTGTGACGTAGAAAACTGTGAAGATACGTCGGCAATTATGGTGGAGATAGGAGAAATCTAGGGGAAAGGACGAACTTGTTGCGTGGCTAGAGTCCCAAATGATATTACCTAGAATAATACACATATACTGGGTATTTCTATTCACTTCTTTCGAAAGTATGCAGCTGTATGGCCAAAGTGCCGCGTTTAGATCGTCGACTTCGAGGAAATTTTACTCCTCGATATCGTCGGCCTTTTGCTCCGTACTGGCTTCGAAGACGCCTGTTACGAATACATAAGTACCATTTGTAGAATCAGGGGAAGATAACCCGTGAATTCAGCTAACACGAATTCTGATCAAGGGGCCTGTTCCCACACCGTACACGATTGTTCAACATCCTTTTCTGCTGACATTTAGCAAGCGAAGAATGGTGAATACCTTATTGTTTGTTTCATGCGCTTGAGATTACTCATACTCCTTCTCTTTCCACATGACTACATTCGCGCTTTTCTTGTCGTATGAAAATCCTACCACTTGTAGCTTCTATCGTATTTTAATTACAGATTTACATCACTGTAAGTATATGAAAATCATCTAAGTGCACCGCGGTTGAAGAAACGATTATAGAAGCGATCTTCGCAGTTATGAGTATTACTAAACTAGTAGTTGAATTAAGGCCTAAAGAAAATCCAGGCCCGTGTGGGATTTGAACCCATGACCTCTGTGATACCGGTGTAGCGCTTTACCAACTGAGCTAACAAGCTCACATCATTTGTAATAAAGTTCGAGCCCTTCCCTGAGCTGACTAATATCCTGCTGCGTGATCAATGCGAAACCTCCGGTAGTTACTGACATAGAGACAAGCTCGAGGGGCCGTGTATTCTTCTAAACTAGGTTTTCGAAAATCCCCCATCTGTCAAGAAAACTTAGAGTAGCAACAGTAGCAATGTCATTCTGAATAACAGCACTGCAACGAGATAAATATGGAAACACAAATTTTATTGAATTTGATGGTAGCGAATCCAAGTGTCGTCTGAAAGTCGATGCGAACGAAATATTCATTCATAATACCGATGTCACTTATTTCTTTTGAGTGGAATGGGTCATATGGCAATGCTGCACTTAAACTAAACAAGGTTTTCTTCATTGAAATCATTATTAGAGATCAACTTGAATCAGATGACGATAAACTCATTCATTTTCCGTACGGTTCGACCGGATAGACGATCGCGACGGTGGCCTCTGCCTTTGCAGTCTCTGAGGAAAGAAGAATTTGCAGTGAAACTGCCCGATGACTTCTCGGTGAAAAATCATCGCGCCTCATGATAGAGCTGATTCTTTAGTCAAAATTTAGCTTTTGGTTTATTAAGGGAATTTCTCTACAGCAACGAAACTCTAGAGGACTGACAGAGGGGAACCTTCGCTGCACATAGTGCAAAGCCACCCAAACGCAGCAAACTAAAGATTCAGTACCGGAATTTTTTGTTCTAATTTTGACCGAAACACCACAGGCGAGGAACCGTTTTGGTCAGCCGAAATCTTCGTTTGATGCAACGCCGTTCTCCGTCGTAGGGCTAAACCTTGCTCGCAACTTCCATTTCTTCTGTACTTCTTGAGTACGACGTATCACAACTCTCAGTAAAGCTTGCTGAAGATAGGTCTACATCGCTATCGCACATAATTTCAAGAGTATTTCAACGCAGACTGATACAAAATTACAAGCGATGAGAGAGATTTGCAAGTGTCAATTGAGAGTTTTCACAGTTTTTTACTTCATCAGCCACTAATTTGTGAAGATTTTGAGAGAGATTTCACCTAGGCAAATTGAAGAAAATCAAAGGCAAATCAAAATATCGCTGACGAGGGCCCCTCTTCGTGGAGCGTTCGCTTAATAACGAAAATCATTTTGATAATATTTACTACAGCAAACGATGGTTCGAACCTTGCTCATTGCCTTTTGATAGCCTTTAGTGACCTTGCAAAGCGAAAGCATAAACACTTTTTCCGGAAAACATTACGCTGGCGCGCGCGCCATTGAGTAAAACCCTGTGGAGCCTCCTTGAGTATATCTCTATAAGCAGGGCTCAAATTTAGTTGCTGTTGTTATCGCTAGTCTTTTCCAGGCGTTCATTTAGTAAAACGGAGTGACATGGTAGAAATCATAGCAGCAATGGAGTGCAAAACGGAGGAGGCTTGGGTCGGGTCGGGTCGGGTCGGGTCGGGTCGGGTCGGGTGAACGCCTATCTTTACCCAACTCGACCCAAGCCTCCCTCTTTTTTCGCTCCGCCGTGGCTATCGCGCCGTTAACCATGCACTTCGTTTTATAGGCTGTCAATGAAAGCTTCTTCTTTATTTTTTTTTTCTCAGAGGGCACGGTCAGTATTTTCCTATCTCTGCCCACGGGCCACGGTAACGCTTTCGTGGGTCGCCGAGTACATCTCTACTTTCGTTACCATTTTTCATAAATGTATCTCGTTTTTCCGAGTGAGTAGTATTTTTAAGCAATGACGTTGGTCACAACCTCAAGCCGATAAATAACTTATTAATCCTCTCTTTTCTCTCTATCAAATCAGCGAGAGCGAGCGAAGTTTTGATTTCAGTTTTACAACAAATGTACGCTCTTGGTGAGTCTTTTCAAGTCCGTTCAATCTGGACATTTGTACCGTAAATTGCACAACAGAAACTGGAGGAATTCAATGAAAAAAAGGCCGCATTAAATCTTCTTGTGTCTCGTTGGAGTGTATCATTCCAATTTAGTTTTTGTGGAAAACTTACTTAATGAACAGAGGTAAATCTTCGTTCAAGAATTAATCGTCGATGAGAGTGAATAGTACTTTCCGTTGGATCATAGACTGTTTTTGAAGGAAACATTGTCAGTCCTTGCCAAACTAGCTTCGTTGTTTTTCAAAAGTGTTCATGCGCTTTTTTTTTTCCTTACGCGCTCTCTAATGGACAGGTGTCAGATGGTGACAGATATTTGTAAAAATAATGTTTCAAAGTTTTTTTGGAAGCCTTTTAAATCACCTTTATCATTATGCAAATGAAAATGTTTCGGTGAAGCTCTTCTCTTTAATTTGCATCACCTCTATTTTAACTACCGTTTACTCGCTCAAAAACTGTTCTGTCTATGGAAGATCTTGCCGTATTTAGAGCCCTAAATCATTCGGGTTCAGTTTTGGCAAAAATTTAAAGTATATTATTTACTGGCTTAGGGTCGGTCTGTACGGTGAAAAACTGTGACCGAGGTCACAGTTTTTCACCATTGGACCTCCCAGCCGGTAAATAACATATATTAATGCAGACTTCGATTGATTATTACCGATATTTTCTTCGATTTAGTATTAGAGCGATTTATCAACGGTTAGACAAATGGAATGCAATCACCTGTCGTATTCACCCGGACAAAAGAAGATACTGATTATGCCGGCTTCAAATTTGAAAGGCGACCTAATTTGCTCGCCATCATAGGCAGGTGGATTATAACAACAATCACTTTATTTCGCGGCAGTCCACATTCTCCTCTCACTTATGGCATTTTTGGGGAACTTTCTCATCCTTGTTGCCCTTTACAAAGTATCTTCCCTCCATCCGCCGTCCAAACTCTTGCAACGTTGTTTGGCAACAACTGATCTGTTAGTTAGTATTGTCAGTCAGCCTATCATTGCCCCTTATTAGATGTCCTTGGTTCACAAAGAGTGGTATCTTTGTCGATTCGCATACAAAGCAACGTACATAACAGCCTATATGCATTGTGTTCAGTGTGGACAGACTTCTAGCCCAGTTGTCGGGGCTAAGATACAAACAAATTGAATGTAACTTTGAAGCCCACCTACTTCGTGGTAGCAACCTTTGGGTGCAGTTTGGTGTCACTGGTTTAAGTTACATTTTAGACTACCGAATAGATATGTAGTCCTCCCTTTTATACTCCGTTGGCGACGACTTATCCTCCCTCCGTTTCCCCTGAGAACCATGTTATCCCCGCCCCCCCCCCCAAAGAAAAAAAGAAAAGAAAAGAGACAGTCAGTCTTTTACATTATTACCACTTCTTCCTTTTAATATCCTCTAGCTCTGACATTTCCATACAATGGATATACTGGTCTTGAATAATCGCACAGCCTGATTAAGAATTTAACCCTTCACTTGATTACTGACGCTCCTTTTAGTGAAAATTGTGTTCCATAGATTTCTTAGACTCCTAATTAACACCTACAAGCGGACGATGCGTTCTTTGGTTTCATCGTGAAACACAGGGATTACATCCGAAGGAAGGTTGTCAGTGGAGAAATATCAGTCAAGAAGCTTGTTCCATCTTCTGTAGAGCAGCTCTCTCAAAAATGTACAACTCGGTCGTTTATCGTGTTAGATAAACAGTAATTCTATCTTTATGTTAAATTAATATACATTTTTTTTTAATGAAAGACTTTAACAAAGTAAATATATCATTATTATTTTTCTATATTTAAAGATTAAAAGTGAGACTTAATTTTTGACACAAAAGTCTCTTACAGGTGTAGTTGCGGTGGGCAGTTGACTTACATAGCAATGTAATACAATAATCCTGAATGTGTTTAATGCAATAAATCGTTTATTGTCGCGGTCCTTCAAGTGCTAAATCTATGTGGATTAAAATGTTTGAAAACTGCTCAAGGACAGTGGCAGAAAGGAGAGCTGGGCCCCTATTTATTGACCTAAGATTCTAATCAAGTTGCATGCCTCGCATGTTGATGATTGTTACAATCGTTCACGTCAAGTACCGTGCGATTATTTAAGATCAGACTATTTATTGTATGAAAATGTCAGGCCTAGAGGGTGTTTAAAGGAAGAGGTGGTCATAATGTTAAAGAACCTGACTTTTTTTTGTTTTTGTTTTTATTTTTTGTTTTTTCTGTTTTGGTTGTTTTTTTGCTGGGGGGGGGGGGGGAGGGGGGTCGCATGTTTCTCAGGGGAAACGGAGGGAGCATAAGTCGTTGCCAACTGAGTATAAAACGGGGACTACAGAGAATTGACAGCCAATGAGAAGGGAACATTATAATACCATGGAGCCTTATGGGGAATCAGGGAATATTCATCGTGACACAACTAAAATCCTCCCATCCATCCCCCCCCCTCCCTCCTAGGGTTACAAATACCGACCTGTTCAGAATACTTGAATTCAGGTGTTTAAAGATACTGCAACTAGAAAGTGGAGCGACTCACAAATAAGAAATGTATACTCTGATAAAAGATGTTACACTTACAGCATTTCCAGCCTTAGATTACTGCTAAAAGTATCTGAAGGCGACTCCGTTAGCTGGTTGTCTCTCAAATACCAAGTAACATTGACTTATGTAATCTAATGATGTTAAAGAATGGATGTCACATTTTGCAGGACGTATTAGTTGATAGCTAATCATCTTCTTTGTGAATAATAATTACTCCGTCATGCACCGATCAATTCGAATCTCAACGTTTCCTTTCCTCCGTCTCCCACTCCCCCGGGCAACCCACGGGCATAAGACCGTCGTCCGTGCCCGAGGGGTGGCGAATTTGAACCTTGCCTGGCTAAGATGGAAAATTTGAACTGGAATCGGAAGGGTCGTAAGTAACTCACTACGCATTTAAACCGTACACGTTATAAACTCCTACTTGAGAAAAGAGGCGATTTGGTATAGAAATCTGCAACACAACCGTAAGTAAGCATTGAAAAACAGGGTGTTCAATTCGTATTGATAGCGTTGCAATATCGAGAAATAAGGCCTTATGTCATTCACTACAAGCTGGAAAAATGTTTGTTTGGTTAAGAAATTCGATTCGTTATCTTTTACAGCAAATGTAAACTGGCACACAACTTGATTAGATTTTTTATTTCCACACGGACCAGCAAGCACAAGGCAAATCATTTCGTAATCAGTAGTCTCCTCCTTGAGACAAATAAAAAATGGGTAACCCACTTTATCAAAGTCCTGAAAATGGGAAGATAAAAGTTCACTTGTATCCCTTAGTTACCCCTTTTTCTCCCCCTTAGTTGCCCTGTATTTGCCATATCATTTGTTTCCATTTCGTCTTCTTTATCATATCTACTTTTCAAGTTGTAAACTTTATTTTGTTTTACGTCTTGCGGGGTTGATTCTGTAGATGTGCTGTGTACGTTGTCTGACCCGACTTAAAATACTCCGCTGGCTGCACGCTACGCAAGACTCTGTACCTCAATAAGAATCGAAAGAGTTAACAATCAGTCTATTATTTTCAACTGTTATTAACAGACGACTTTATTCCCTTTGGTGTTGGAATCGGATTTTGACTATCAAAGGTGAATCGTTCATCGCACAGTAAAACAGCAACAAAATGAATCCAATTACTTGCCCTATGCATGACAGTGTGTTTGAAACATAAAAAAGTAACAAGAAATTTAGGGTAGTTTAGTATTTTCGACTGTGTTGATAACGTTAATTGGCCACTGTAAAAAGTTTAAAAGCTGACGTTTCGAGCGTTAGCCTAGAGCGATTGGAGGAATTTTGGATTGTTTGTGGGCTTATGTACAGAAAGTGGAGCTACGCTATTGGTGGGAATATGGTGACGAGAAAACAAGAATGAATTATTTCAGTGAAAAGCACTCGTTGATACCGTGGGGATTAAGAGTGATGATTTGAAAGATACATTTTTGTTCTACAGTTTTACTGCCTTCCGAACTTCCTAGGTATGGGGAAAGGCCGCAAACTGCCATATGCTGCTTAGAATGATTAGGGTGATTAAAGTGTCTAGCGACTGGTTTGGAGGCGTTCTTGTCATTTCTTTCTACGTCGCTAAGGCGTTCTCGGAATCGGTGACCTAGTTGCCTTCCTTCCAAGAAACAGGTTTATCTCACTATTAATTACATATATGAAAAAATGGGACCTCAAGCTTCTTGACCTTAAATTTTCTCCTGACCACAACATACAATTCGGCTAAATTTTCAATTTTCAAACAAGTGGGTAAATAGTAAATGAAAAAGTTAAGATAACATCTTAAACTTGTCGCCGTTTCCTTCCTAAGTCCAGATAGGAGCGACACGAAGAGAAAAAAAATTCGAATATTTTAAGAATAACTTTGTATCTGCAACCGACATTAATTTAAATTTTAACGGTATTCTCTCGGTTTTCCTATAATTCACGCTATTATCCAGGTAAGAAAACGAATCCGATCCACGTCGGCAAATGCGTTGGTCAAGACGTCCACCGACAATTGGTCGACTGTCTACCGACTGTTGGTCGACTCTTGATATCCTATCGCTGAAGCTTTATTTAAATGCAGATTTTTTTTTCTAATATGTTGGGGAATGAACCTATCAAAGGTGAAGTTTTACTTTAATTACTAATTAAAATTTGCGTAGAGAAAACGGCTTTTTTCCTCTTTTGTGTAACAAACCTCACAGCTTTCGGGTATTTTAATTACATAGTCAGACGCTACTGATGAATTTTTAATCTCTATAAATGCTAGTAAAAATATAGGGTTTAACTGATTTTGACTTGGGGGTGCTGCTAAGAAGAAATATTCCTCGTTGTAACTAAGGATAATTAACCTGCAAAAGTGTAGAAACGACAACAGAATGATGGCGACAACAAATATAACGGGAAGTGGAACACATACGCAAACATTTAAAGAATCGCTATGCTCCACGGTTTGGGTAGGTGAGTTCAAACAACAGTCCATTTCATTCTCAGCAGTCAACATTCTCCTCTCCATCACAGCAATTCTTGGAAATTCTCTTATCCTCGTTGCCCTTCACAAGGAATCTTGCCTTCATCCGCCATCCAAGCTCTTGTATCGTTGTCTGGCAGCAACTGATCTGTTGGTTGGTCTTGTTACCCAGCCTCACTGTGCTGTTTACTGGATGTCTGTGGTTTACGAACACTGGAGTCTTTGTCGGTACGCAAGGGACGCAATGGAAATAACAGGCTATACATTGTGTGGAGTTTCTCTGTTAACAATGACGGCCATAAGTGTGGACCGACTTCTCGCCATGTTGTTGGGACTGAGATATAAGGAAATTGTAACTTTTAGGCGCACGTATATTATTTTAGCTATCGTTTGGGTTGCATGTTTAATCTCTGGTTTATTCTCTCATCTAAATTTCCGCATAACATTTTGGGGCACCCTCGTAAGTATATCATCTTGCCTGGTAATCTCAATCGCCTCGTACACAAAGATTTTTCGCGCTCTCAATCATCATCAGGCTCAAATACAAGATTTCGCTCAACAACCACCGAGCCAACCAAATGTACTGAACATGGCGCGATACAGAAAGGCAGTGTACAGTGCACTGTGGGTGCAGTTAGCTTTAGTTGTCTGTTATGTACCACGATTTACAGTAGAAATTATGATCTCTCTTAGTACAAAGCGATTTTCGAATTTATTCATACTGCATGGAATGGCAAATGTGTTAGTGTTCTTTAACTCTACTTTAAACCCGTTCCTTTACTGCTGGAAGATAAGTGAAGTAAGACAAGTAGTAAAGCAGACCATCAGACAAGCAATCTTCTATGCAGAGGGGTAGACTTGTTTTAACGTTGGCAAGTACTGTTTCTTCTATAGCTAATTTAAAAAACTATAGTCAGTTGTCAAGAGAGAGGAGAAGATATTGCATTTCACAGTGTTTATAACGAAACTTTGTAAATTAAAGATGCGGACTTTGTTAACATCTGTTCAAATACACAGAAGGAAATGTTTAGAAAAGAAGTTGATCATCTCTATTTCACGTCTGACACATTAGACAGCTTGTTCGAACATTTTTCAGAGTCAAACGCCACTGATTTAGTGTTTATGTAACTGTTATTCAAAAGGTGAGGTTTGACTGATATTGACTTTTCATGGAAGATAAGTGAAAAGAGACGAGCAGTAAAGGAAACAATCAGACAAGCAATCTGCTATGCAGAGGGTAGACCTGTTTTAGCGTTAGCATGTACTGTTTCTTCTATAGCTAACTGAAAAAGGGGGAAGGGGGAGATATGCCATTTCATGATAAACGGAGTAAGAGAAAATATGAAGAGCTGCTTCTAAATAGTATATTGTATTTGAATTATCTAACGAAAAAATAACAGGTGAAGAATTGTAGTTTAGTAGCCGTAACAAAACAATAAAATGTCGCCATTTTTGCGCATATAAAATGAAGTAGACAAGGCTATTAGTTATTTTGGAATGAGAACGCACTCCAGATTTTTCTTTGCGATCAAACCTTGAAGGGATATGTCTCCTTAGCTCAGAAATGTGATTTGCTAATAACGAGCTGTCAAAGGAGCCAGGCGCTCGATTTTGTCATGATTAGGAATTAGCCATAGTGTCTATAACAAAACGTTGTAAATTAAAGATACGGACTTTGATAACATCTATTCAAATACACAAAAGGAAATGTTTATCAAATAGGTTAATTATTTTGGACCAATCAATTGCCAAAGATTGAGCTCGAAAACTCTAACAGAAGAAAATTATGATAAGAGATGTTAAAAACAAAACTTCTAAATGGTTGATAAGACCAGCTAGCTATTTCTCAGTACGTTACCAGCATCAATTAAGACTGTTTATCCAATGCAAAATTGTAGTCCTCAGAAAATTATCCACAGATTTCATTGTGCAAGTAGTTTTAGAAGCCCTTTTAATAGCAAATTCGAATATTCATATTTGCTCCTAATTTAAAAGGTTTGTACGACAGCTAACCACTGCAAGGATCATTTCTGCGCTTAAATCTCATCTGATGGTCAAAAAATGAATTAACTTTATTCAAATTCGGAAAAACAAGAGGTATGATGGAAGGAATGACTTTGTATTTAAAACTACCACGCTCTAACCTCTTTTATGTGGTTCCCTTCAGCGCTTCCCTTTCGTCCTAGGAACCGTCACGAATATCACGGGATTAATGACAGGTTGTATGCAAATTTTTGATCAGTAAATGATTGTAGGAAGTTGTCATAAATGAAGATATGTTTCATCGATAAAACGAGAATCAAATAAATTTGGTCAGCGATGTTTAAAAGTTCAAAATTATTTTTCGATCGACTGATTTCTGACTGCGATTTCTAGATATCGTAGACTTCTGCTCTAAAATACTCCAGAAAATGTAAAAAATGTTTCTTTTTTTTAGCTCATTTATTCTACAAAGTAATGGATGAAGTATTTTGGTGAAGCAGATGTTGACGGAAGTTGTATTCCGTAGACGGAAGTTGCATTGTAGGCCGTGGACAGAAGTAGCCTCGCATGCTACCCTTCCCTACTTAATAAAAGTCAAAATCAATTTCGATGAAGCTCAGAAACTCACGTGGAAAGAAATAAAATGTTTGTAAAGTTTAATAGAAATAATAAACTCAAATCACATTTCCGAACTTCTAAAAATACATTGAATCGCGAAGCTGAAATGTTCACACCTATCTATGACTGTGACAAAATGCTCTAACAAGCTGCCTTGTGTGTCAGACGAAAGCGAAAAAAAGGGTCAGGTTTTTCTGCGGATTTGAATCAGCAATAGGCGGCAAACAAATATACATAAATGATAGATGAGCGGGTTGCTTTCAACACATGCTGTGACCACGCAGAAGAACATCGCTCGATTTTGTCATGATTAGGAATTAGCCATAGTGTCTATAACAAAACGTTGTAAATTAAAGATACGGACTTTGATAACATCTATTCAAATACAAAAAAGGAAATGTTTAGAAAATAGGTTAATTATTTTGGACCAATCAATTGCCAAAGATTGAGCTCGAAAACTCTCACAGAAGAAAATTACAATAAGAAACGTTAAAAACAAAACTTCTAACATGGTTGATAAGACCAGCTAGCTATTTCTCAGTACGTTACCAGCGTCAATTAAGACTGTTTATCCAATGCAAAATTGTAGTCCTCAGAAAGTTATCCACAGGTTTCATTGTGCAAGTAATTTTAGAAGCACTTTTATTAACAAATTCGAATATTCAAGAACATTTCGTGACTCTATCACAGGCGGTGTGTACACAGCTGGTCTTATGAGAAAACATTCTCTAGTTTTAATGACAATCGAGTACAAAAGTTGTTAACACTCCCTCTTGAATACCTACCCCTGCTCCTAATTAAAAAGGTTTGTATGACAGCTCACCACTGCAAGGATCATTTCCGCGCTTAAATTTCATCTGATGGTCAAAAATGAATTAACTTTATTGAAATTCTGAAAAACAAAAGAGGTATGATGGAAGGTATGACTTTGTATTAAAAACTATTACGCTCTAACCTAGTTTATGTGATTCCCTTCAACGCTTCCCTTTCGCTGTAGGAACCGTCACGAATATCACGAGATGAATAACAGGTTGTATGCAAATTTTCGATCAGTAAATGATTGTAGGAAGTTGCTATAAATGAAGATATTTTTCATCGATAAAACGAGAATCAAATAAATTTGGTCAGCGATGTTTAAAAGTTCAAAATTATTTTTCGATCGACTGATTTCTGATTGCGATTTCTAGATATCATAGACTTCTGTTCTAAAATACTCCAGAAAATTTCAAAAATGTTTCTCTTTTTTAGCTCATTGAGGTATTTTTGTGAAGCAGATGTTGACGGAAGTTGTATTCCGTAGACGGAAGTTGCATTGTAGACCGTGAACGGAAGTGATCTCGCATGCTACCCCTCCCTACTTACTAAAAGTCAAAATTAATTTCGATTAAGCTCAGAAACTCACGTGGAAATAAATAAAATGTTTGCAAAGTTTAACAAAAAGAATAAACTCAAATCACATTTCCAAACTTCTAAAAATGCAACTTGAATCGAGAAGCTGAAATGTTCACACCTATCTATAACTATGACAAAATGCTCTAACAAGCTGTCTAGTGTGTCAGACGAAAGAGAAAAAAAAGGCAATGTTTTTCTGCGAATTTAAATTAGCAATAGGCGGCAAACAAATATAAATTTGTGATAGAGTATTTCATAATACGACAACAACAAAAAAACAAGGAGTGGGTTGCTTTCAACACATTCTGTGACCACGCCGAAGAGCATGAGAGGCAGCCATATTTGTAAGCCGCCCATTTGCGGTTGACTTCAGCTTATATGAAGTAGTCATTGCTCTATCATTGTGCTTTCCTCGGGAGCTTTCTTTGAATCTGTGAGACTCCACTTTACAACTAGATGTTCAAAAGTGGAAAAAAGGACTGAGAACGTTTAACATTGGATGATGCTTAGCAAACAGATTCAAGCCCTTTTTATTTATTCATCGATTATGGAATGGATGGAGAGATTATAGTAACATCAAATTTCGTTAAGGAAAAGGAAGCGGCTTTCTATTCAAAGGCTGCTGCGACACTGATGTTCGTATTAAGCTTCATATTAATTTTCTGTTCAATTTCGGACTGTTCAACACCTAAACTTGAATGCAACAAAAATATTAATAATTTTAAAAAAATCCAAAATTGTGCGCAATCTCGGCAAATTATTGATAAAGAAATTGGTTTTTACCGACGCACTTCTGTTCCGACGAATCATATGCCATGACCAATCACGGGGCGCACGGTGTTTAGTCCGTTTTGTGATGAACACAAAAGGCAACTTGTGTAGCTGAAGAGGTAACAGCAGATATTTCTCACAGCAGGCCTTCCATTTTCTACGCAATAGATTATTTTCACGGAAATCAGTCTTCAAGCCTGAACTATGATTACAGGGAATATAAATTTGCCGCTGTTAGACGATGCTATATCCAAAATGTCGTTTACCAATTTGATAAACAGGTAACTAAGGCAAACAGCATTGTTCAGAGGCAAACTTCCGCCCTAGAACCAGAGATAACTTACACACAAAAATTCCTTGTTTGTAGCTAAGGATAACCTGCAAAAGAGTGCATTGTCAATGTTGTTTTAAATATATTGTTCACCGCTAGGTCTATTATCAGACTTTTTAGGGCATAAAGGCTGAATTCAACGCAGTTTGATAGGTAGAGAGATTGTCAGTGTCTTAAAGTCCCAGTCAGGTACGACACTTGGAGAACAAAGAAGAAAAACTCGAATATTTTAGGGGTAACTATACATCTGTAAACATACATTAATTTTGAATAGCTTCAGGTAATCTAGCTATTTTTCTCAAAACCGATATTTTTAACAAACTTTGCATCCGAAACTTGCATTAATTTTGAAATTGGAGGTTTTCTCTCATTGTGCCAGAGCTGATAACAATGCATGGCGTCCCAATATCAAGTGAATTCATAATTCACGCTATTATCTAGGTAAGGCAGCGAATTTGATTTAAACAATACTTCGGCCGATGCGTTGGTCAAAGGTCGACTGTCGGCATCCTATCACCGAATGTTTATTTAGGTGAAGAGGTTTTTTTCTGTAGTATTTTGAAATTAACCTATCACAAATACACTTTTTTCCCCCTTATTACTAATTCAAATTCGCGCAGAAAAACCGGTTTTTTTTCCTCTTTCGTGTCACAAACCTCACAGCTTTCGGGCGTTTTACAAAGTCAGACGCTACTGATGAATTTTTACTCTCTGCAATTGCTATTCAAAAACTAAAGTTAACTGATGTTGACTTGGAGGGTGCTGTTAAGACGAGATCTTCCTCGTTGTAACTAAGGATAACGTACAAAGGGATAAAACGACACCAAGATGACGGCGACAACAAATATGTCGGGAAGTGGAACACATACAAAAATATTTGACGGATCGCTATGCTCCTCAGTTTTGGTAGGTGAGGTTAAACAGCAGTCCATTTCATTCTCAGCAGTCAACATTCTCCTCTCCATCACAGCAACTCTTGGGAATTCGCTTATCCTTGTTGCCCTTCACAAGGAATCTTCTCTCCATCCGCCATCCAAACTCTTCTATCGTTGTCTGGCAACAACTGATCTGTTGATTGGTCTTGTTACCCAGCCTCTCTATGCTACTTATTGGATGTCCTTGGTTCACGAACACTGGAGTCTTTGTCAATACTCAAATGACGCAACCGGCGTAACATGCCATGTGTTATGTTTAGTTTCATTGTTGACGCTGACGGCCATAAGCGTGGATCGACTTCTCGCTCTGTTGTTGAGACTGAGATACAAAGAGATTGTAACTTTGAGGCGCACGTATATCATTTTAGCTTTCTTTTGGGTTGTATCTCTATTCGCTGGTTTATTCTTGCTTCTTAATAATCGTATAACCCTTTGGTGCAGCTTTATAATTACATTATGTTGTCTAGTTGTCTCCTTTGCCTCATACACAAAGATTTTCTGCGCTCTCGGTCATCATCAGGTTCAAATACAAGATCATGCTCAACAACAGCCATGCCAACCAAATGCATTGAATATGGCGCGATACAGAAAGGCAGTGTGCAGTGGACTGTGGGTGCAGTTTTCTTTAGTTGTCTGTTATGTACCATACATCGCAATGAAAATTGTGATCTTCCTTAATACAAAGCGATCTCCGAATTTCATTATAATCGAGGGAATGATAATTGTCTTACTGTTATTTAACTCTACTTTAAACCCGTTAATTTACTGCTGGAGGATAAGTGAAGTGAGACGAGCAGTAAAGCAGACAATCAGATATGTAATCTGCTACGCATAGAGACCTGTTTTAACGTTGGTATAGACTGTTTCTTCTGTAGCGTATTTGAAAAATTTTAATCGTTATAAGAGAATGGAGAAGATTTGCCATTTCATGATAAAAAGAGTAAGGAAAAATTTAAGAGCTACCTCTAAATAGAATATTGTATTCGAATTATCTAACGAACAACTAAAAGGTGGAAAATTGTAGTTCAGTAGCCATAAAAAAAAACGTTTCCAATTTTTGCATTTGTAATGAAGTAATGAAGCTTATTATTTTGGAATCAGAATGCGCTCGGGATTTTGCTCTGCGATCAAAACTTGATGAAATATGTCACCTTAGCTCATAAATATGGTCCAAAAATAATTTGCTGTTCATGTGTTGCTCGTTTTTGTCATGATTGAGAATTAGCCATAGTGTTTTAAAGGAAACTTTGCCAATTAATTAAAGATGCGGACTTTGTTAATATCTGTTCAATTAGACAAAAGGAAATTCTCAGAAAAGTGGCTGATCATCTCTATTTCATATAGAGGTATCGTTTGAGACCAGTCATTTGCCTAAGATTTAGTTCGCAAATTATTACAGGAGAAAATTGTAAGATATGATTAAAAAAACCCTCTAACTTTATTGATAAGACTAGCTGTCTTTTAGCATGTTACCAACATCAATTAAAGCTGGTCATTGAGCTGCTTCGTGAGTTCACAACATTTCGACCACTGTGATGACGAATATCGTTGTCGATTTGCTCAATGGAGAGTTTTCGCTAACAGCACTGTTTACCACTAAAACCTAAACTTATATTGTAAACAGCTGAAGATGATTTGTAGAAAAAATAAATGTCCAAAGAGAAGAAGAAATTTGTATTATTAATGGTTTTTCAAATAAACTGTTCACCGCTAGATCTATTTTCAGACTTTTTAGGGCATAAAGGCAGAGCTCAATGCGATTAGATCGGTAGATAAATTGTTATTTCCTCAAAGTTCCAATCAGGTGCGACACGTAGAGAACAAACAAAAAATTTCAAACTTTTTTAGGGTAACTATGCATCTGTAACCATTCATTAATTTTGAATAGTTTTGTATAATCAAGTTTTCTATTTTTCTCAATACCGATTAATATTTTCAAAGAAGACTTTTTACCCTCAACTAAGATAATTCACGGCCTCTTTAGTTTGGATAAATTATATTAAAAGTCGATAAACCACCTTATCAATGAAAGTCTATTTGAATAAACAGGGTCTTTTGTTGTCGTACTGTGAATTAATTCTATCCCAAATGTATATTTTCTTGCCGCTTATTGCTAGTTCATAGTCGCAGAAAAACCTGGCCCTTTTTATTTTTATTTTTCGTCTGACACACAGACAGCTTGTTTGGGCATTTTACATAGCCAAACGCTATTAATGAAGTATTTATGAAACTGTTATTCGAAAAGTGAGGTTTGACTGATCTTGACTTTACTGCTGGAAGATAAGTGAAGTGAGACAAGCTGACAGTCAGAAAAACAATCTGCTATGCGTAGAGGTGGACCTATTTTAGTTTTGGCGTGTACTATTTCTTCTACTGCTAATTTAAAAATTTATCATCGTTAGGAAAGAGGTGAAGATATGCCATTTCATATTTCATATTAAAAAGAGTAAGAAAAAATATGAAGAACTACTTATAAATAGTATATTGTATTTGAATAATCCAACGCGCAACTAACAGGTGAAAAATTGTAGTTTAGTAGACATGGAAAAAACAATAACATCTCGCCAATTTGCGCATTTTTAAAGAAGTAGTTGAGCCTATTATTTTGGAATGAGAATGCGCTCAGGATTTTGCATTGCGATCAAAATTTGATGAGATATGTCACCTTAGCCCAGAAATATGGTTAAGTGATGACGAGATGCCTAAGGAGCCAGCCGCTCGATATTGTCATGATTGGGAGGTAGCCATAGTGTTTGTAAAGAAACATGGTAAATTAAAGATGCCGACTTTGTTAACATCTGTTCAAATACACAGAAGGAAATATTTAGAAAATAAGTTGATCATCTCTATTTTCTATATAGAGTTATCGTTTGAGATCAATCGATTGCTAAAGATTTCGCTCGAAAACTATACCAGAAGAAAATTATCATGAGGAATGGCTTAGAAAACACTAACACGGTTGATAAGACTAACTAGTTGTTTCTCAGTACGTTACCAACATCAGTTAAGACTGTTTATTGAGTGCAAAATTGTGGTCCTCAGGGAGTTATCCATAGATTTCCTTGAACAGGTAATTTTAGAAGCACTTTTATCACCAAATTCGAATGTTCAAGAACGTTTCGTGACTCTATCACAGACCGTGTTTACACAGATGGTCTCATGAGGAAACACTCTCTCATTTTATGACAATCGAGTACAAAAGGTGTTAACGCTCCCTCCTGAGTACGTACCACTGCTCTTAATTAAAAAGGTTTGTATGGCAGCTCACCACTGCAATGATCATTTTCGCGCTTAAATCTCATCTGATGGTCAAAAAATGATTTTATGTAAAGAAAATTCTGAAAAGAAAACAAAAAAAAAAAAAAAAGAGAAAGAGAGAGAGAATCTAGTTATTATGGAAGGCGTAAAAATTTGGTTCAAAAACTACTAAGCCTTAACCTCTTTTATGTGGTTCCCTTTAACGCTTGCCTTTCGTCCTCAAGGCCGTTACAAATATCGCGGAATGAATGACAGGCTGTTGAAATGAGAGTCAAACAAATTTGGTCAGCGATGCTTAAAAGTTCAAAATTATTTATAGATCGACTGATTTCCCACCGCGATCTCGTAAATCCAGCTAAAATGAATCCTGATTAACGGGCCTGTTCCCACACCGTACAAGATTGTTCAACATTCTTTTCGGCTGACATTTCGCAAGCGAAGAATGGTGAGCTCCTTATTATTGTTTATTTCACGCGCTTGAAATGTACTCATACTTCTTCTCTTTCCACATGACTACATTTGCGCTTTTCTCATCGTATAAAAATCTACCTCTTGTACGTAGTTTCCATCGTATTTCAGTAACAGATTTGCATCACTGTTAATATATAAAAATCATATATGTGCACTGTAGTTGAAGAAACGAATATAAAAGGTATCCTCGCAGTTATGAAATAAGGCGTGAAAAAAAATCCAGGCCCGTAAGGGATATGAACCCATGACCTCTGTGATACCGGTGCAGCGCTCTACTAACTGAGCTAACAAGCTCACATTATTTGTAATGAAGCTCAAACCCTTTCCTGAGCTGACCGATATCCTGTTGCGTGAACAACGCGAAACCTCTGGCGGACAGTGACGTAAACACAAGCTCGAGGGGCGCCGTATATTCTTCTAAACTAGGTTTGCGAAAATCCATCCCCCCTGCCCTCTAGAAACTAAGAGTAGCAACAGTAGCAATGTTATTGTGAGTAACAGCACTGCAACGAGATAAATAAGGAAACATAAATTTTATTGAATTGGATGGTAGCGAATTCAAGTGCCGTCTGAAAGTCGATGCGAACGAAGTATTCATTTATAATGTTGATGTCAGTTATTTCCTTTGAGCGAAATGGGTCATATGGCAATGCAGCACTTAAACTAAAGAAGTTTTTCTCTATTAAAATCTCTATTTGAGATTAACTTGAATCAGACGGCTATAAACTCACTCATTTTCAGTTCGGTTTGACCGGCTCGACGATGTTGACGGTTTGCAATCTCTGAGGAAAGGAGGAACTTGCAGTGAAACTGCTCCATGAATTTAGGTGAAAAATCATTGCGCCCGAGATACAGCTGATTCTTTAGTCAAAAGTTAGCTTTTGGTTTACCGAGGGAATTTCTCTACAACAACAAAACTCTAGTGCACTGATAGACGTGAACATTCGCCGCACACAGTGCGAAGGAATAAACTGTTATGGGGACAGAAACGATCAGAGCTACCCATTCTTAACATGCATTTCGCCATAAAAAACAAATCACTAAAGCAGTCCGGCAAACTAAACATTCAGTAACGGGAATTTTTTGTTCTTATCTTGACCTAAACACCACGGGCGAGAAACCATTTTGGTCACTCTTACCCGAAATCTTCGTTTGATGCAACGCGGCTTTCCTTCGTAGGGCTAAACCGTACTCGCAACTTCCCTTTTTTCTCTACTACTTGAGTACGATGTATTACAACCCTTGGTAGAGCTTGCTGAAGAAAGATATACATCGCTATCGGACATTATTTCAACAGTTCGGGCCATAACCATTTCTGGATATCGGTTTCGAGCGTTGTGATTGGGTGAGATCAAAACCAAAACAAAGCAAATTTGGCCGAGAGGTAATGGAAACAAGAAGAAGCTAATTTTTTTTTTTTTTTTTTTTTTTTTGTGGCGGCCATGTTGTAATGCGGTAGTAAGGTAGTAAGCTGAAAAAAAATTCGCTAATAAGGACTGGACGTAAGGTACCATTAAAAATATTCGTTTATTTCAAACATTTAACATGCATGTCCTCGACATTCTCGCATTCTGGAAGAGTAAGGCGGATTCTTTCTAGCACAAATTCTTTGTAACGCTGTGGTCCTTCCACCAAGAGCGTCACAGGAATAAAAGCTCCTCCGCCAGCCTGTTTGTATCTGGAGAACTTCTGGATAAATTATGATACCTGGAAAATAAACGCCAATAAAAACATGAGTGGGATAAAATAAAATCAAGTAGTCACAATCTATATTAAGACGAATACACATGATCGAATTCAATGCAAGAGAATCATACAAGGTATTTTGCGCACTATTGATCGATTTGCGGGAGAATCTAGGTCTCAGAACACTACAAATTCGGTCCGACAGCTTTTAGTCAGCAATAATATGTCCTCTACAATTACCCTTTGATTTGAACACCCTGTATAGAAAGTTTGTTTAGGTAATCACTGCAAAATGTGAAAGCACGAGCGGTGTTTCTAAACGAGTTTCACAATTACAAACAAGTCCCTTGTGGTTTTAGACGAAAATTTTACTCTCATCAGTTCGTGTAGTTAAACTCTAACCTTTGTTTCCGGAATGCTGTAATAGAGACACTTCGGCAAGGCTTTCCACCGATGTGATTTCTTTATTTTCATCATCATGCCGCTGTTATCGCACATTTCCCGGATACGATACCTAAAGATGCGAGAGCTCAGTGAACGAATACCTGTTTGTTTTATGTTTGCCCGAAGGAGAACTTACTCGCTGGATAATCACATTTATGTGTTAGATCCGTGGTTTCCTGAAATTATTTTTTAGTGTGCATTCGCCTTGGCTGAATGAATCTCTCTGATGTCAAGATCGACATTGATTCGAAGTTTCATCCAGAGCTCCGATTTAAAAGATTCTTTGTTTGTAGCACTGACCCAGGTCCGTGGCAGATTTGTGCCACAAAGACGACAAAGTGTCTCGAGATACTGAATGTGTTCATCCATGCTGTTGGCTTGATCTGAAATTCACAATGTAGGATTATAAAGGTCCGATAAATAATTGTCCTTTTACTTTAAATTGGTCGGCCACAACGTATGGTTAAAATTTATGGTTTACACGATACTCCGATGGATCTGAACAAAGGAATCCGTCTGGTAGTTTACACACTAACAGACTTTCA
Organism: Pocillopora verrucosa; assembly: GCF_036669915.1. Classification (NCBI taxonomy): domain Eukaryota; kingdom Metazoa; phylum Cnidaria; class Anthozoa; order Scleractinia; family Pocilloporidae; genus Pocillopora; species Pocillopora verrucosa. The sequence continues at coordinate 4,780,283 of NC_089323.1, forward strand.
ACATTCGTGCACTCGAGCAAAAACCTCGTGCACTCGATTGGAATTTTGACAAATTGGAAGCAAATTTATTCTAGTTTTTTAAAAGATTTTTTTTAGGAATCAAAAAAAATGTTGCATACCTGAAAACCTCAACTAAATAGAGGTTATTCCTCGATCGAGCCCTTCGCAACATGGACCTCCACCCGACTTTTCATCTGAATTTTTCCTTCTCGTCATCGCGACCACCATCAGTTCTTTACTTGTTGTGTGTAATTGCTTGTCTTCTGTAATTTTGCAAGGTTTCATGGGATATGGGTAGGGAACTAAGTCGCTAGGGCTCGAATAAAGTAATGAGTGAGTTTCCTCGATGTCCCACTACGACATCCATGTTGGTGACGTCATCAAGTATCCAGAAATGGTTATGGCCCGGACTGTTCAAGTGTATTTCAACGCTGAATGATACAAAATTGCAAGAGATGTGAGAGATTTGTAAGAGTCAACTGGGAGTTTTCAGAGTTTTCTACGTCATCAGCCATTAATTCGTTACCAGTCCACGGGACACTTTTAAGACTAAATAAGAGCACTTTAAGGCCCGAAAAGACCAAGTTTTAAGCTTTTCGAAAATTTTCTTCTATCAGAATTGGTTTTTACATGTGACGAGCTAAGTATTTAGGCAAAAAAAACTCGTGTCTTAGGCACTTTAAGGAGACTCCATAGGTTTTTTTTCTGACGGCGTGAGATCTGCGTGCGAACATAGCATGAGCTTAAAAAGTGCCAATATATAGAACAAACATGGCTGCTCGGTACGATTGTAAGAACTACTAACCCCGGTTATCTCTTATGTGTGGAATCTCCCCCTGTCAACTCAATCCTGGCCTGAATCTTGGAAAAGAGCGAACACCAGTCCATTACCTAAGGTTGAAGTACCTAGGGAGAATGGTGATTTCCGGGGAATCAGTGTTACACCGGTGATTGCTAAAGCTCTTGAAAGGGCTGTATACAACAAACATGTCGGGCGCGTCATGAAGGATTACCTGAGCAGTAGCCAATTCGCGTACAGAGAGGGTGGGAATTGCACATCTGCGCACTTAGCTATTCAGCACCAGATTTTGCAAATACCTAGATGATAATAATTGTAAAGCTGTACGACTTTTTACCATGGATTTTTCCAAGGCATTTGACTCGGTGAACCATAATCTCTTGTCTACCAAGCTTAAACAATTACATATATCTCCATATCTTGTTAATTGGTATCACGGTTTTTTATCCGGTAGGCAGCAACGCATATTGTCTGATAGCCATCACTGTAAGTGGAGAGCTGTCAATAAGGGTACTACACAAGGTAATGTTAGTGGCCCCCATCTCTTTAATATTTTTCTTAACGATCTTTAAATTACATATGATGGCTTCCCTGCGTTATTCAAATATGCTGATGATTCGAAAATTGTTGCACCGGTACTAGGCAATCCTGATACCTTTGTAACCTTAGTGAATGAGTTTTTAAATTGGTCGCGAGAGAATTGTATGTCATGTAATCCTTGTAAATGCAAAGAACCTGTAGTTAGAAAGAAATCGAACAAGGGCACCTATAATCCAGTCAATTGCATTCCACAACATAATGAATTGTGCTTACTCGGAGTCACACTTGAGAGTGTTTGCAAGTTTACTTCTCATGTTAAAGCCAAACTAGTTAAGGCTGACAAGTGCTTCCATATACTAAGAACTTTGAGAAAGGAACAATATGACCAGACTGAAATAGATCTCCTTTTTAGGACAATTGTATTACCTAATTTAACTTATGGCCTTTCAGTGTCTAGTGCGTATGAACGCGATTTAAACACATTACAGAACTTTTTAAACAGATGTTACAAGTGGCGTTGTATTTCGATTCCATTGAATGTAAAGGATATCATGCATGTGCAGGATGACAAATTATTTAGTGGAGCTAGGACCCTAAGCCATCACCCGTTAAATGAAATTCTGCCGAAGCCTAAACTCCAGCAATATAATTTACGTCGCAAGGTTTGCCTCCGCCCAAAGAATAACACAGAACATTTCATGAACACGTTTGTGAACAGACTAATTTTTGAGCACAACCTGTTATAATTACACAATTTAATTTTTGGCCATAGCATATTATTGTAATTATCATTACACAGTTAAGTTCTCGTTTATGTAATATAGGATATCTATCTTTTACCTTATGGTTAATTAAAGACTTTAAAGACTAACATCTGCGCTGCGATCTTTTGTTTTTCAGTCTGCCATACGTATGTGATCATAATTCTGACAAGTTCCGAGATCACAGCATTGGCATCAGCACTTTGTCATCAGTCAATAGCTTTCAGTAAAGGTTTTCTTTAATCAAATACTGATTTCTTCACCATTTATTTTGAAGCAATGGTCACAGGGAGTATAATTTTGTCCGTTATACGATGCCATATCCAAAATGTCGTTTATGACCACCTCTTCCTTTCAATACCCTCTAGCTCTGACATTTCCATGCAATAAATAGACTGATCTTGAATAATCGCACAGGGTTTTTTCAGCCATCAGAAAATTTACCCGAGCTTATGGTGAAAATTGTGTTCCATGCATTTGGTAGACTCCTAAATCACACCTACAAGAGTTTTTCATTCTGAAACACAGGAATTCCATCCGAGGGAAGATTTTCAGTGGAGAAATATCAGTCAAGAAGCTTGTTTCATCCTCTGTAGAGCAGCTCACCAAAAACTTAACAACTTGGCCGTTTATAGTGTTAGATAAACAGTAATTCTATCTTTATGTTGAATGAGTATACAGGTTTCTTTGTTTGTTTGTTTGTTTGTTTGTTTTTTAATGCAAGACTTGAACAAAGTAAATATACCATGATTATTTTTCTGCATTTAAAGATTGAAAGTGAGACTCAATTTTTGACACAAAAATCTCTTAAAAGTGTAGTTGCAGTGAGCATTTTACTTACATAACAATGCAATACAAAAATTATTGATGTGTTTAATGCAATAAATCGTTTATTGTCATAGTCCTTCGAGTGCTAAATCTATGTGGATTTGCATATTTGAAGACTGCTCGAGGAAAGTGGTAGAAAGGAGAGCTGGGCCCCTATTTGTTGAACTAAGACTCTAGTCAAGTTACATGCCTCGCATGTTGGTAATTGTTACAATCGTTCACGTCAGGTACCGTGTGATAATTCAAGATCAGTCTAATTATTGTATAGAAATGTCAGACCTAAAGGGTGTTTAAAAAAAGAGGTGGTCATAATGTTAAAGAACCTGATTTTTTTCTTTATGTTTTGTTTTGTTTTGTTTGTTTGTTTGTTTTTTGTTTGAGGGGAGGAGAGCATGCTTCTCAGGGAAACGGAGGGAGCATAAGTCGTTACCAACTGAGTATAAAAGGGGAATTACAGAGAATTGACAGCAAATGAGAAAGGATCTTTAGAATACTATGAAGCCTTATGGAGGATCAGGGAATATTCGTCGTGACACAACCAAAATCCTCCCATACATCCCCCCTCCCCCTCCCTCCCACCGTTACAAATACCGACCTGTCTAGAATACTTGAATTCAGGTGTTTAAAGATACTACAACTAGAAAGTGGAGCGACTTGCAAATAAGAAATGTGTGCTGTGATAAAAGATGTTACACTTACAGCATTTCCAGCCTTAGATTACTGCTGAAAATATCTGAAGGCGACTCCCTCCGCTGGTTGTCTCTAAAATACCTAATAACATAAAGTTATGTAATCTAATGATGTTAAAGAATGGATGTCACATTTTGCAGGGCGTATTAGTTGATAGCTAATCCCCTTCTTTGTGAGTAATAATTACTCCGTAATGTACCGATTAATTCGAATCTCAACGTTTCCTCTCCTCCCTCTCCCACTCCCCCGGGCAACCCACGGGCATAGGACCGTCGTCCGTGCCCGTGGGGTGGGGAGTTTGAACCTTGCCCGGCTGAGATGTGAAATTTGAACCGGAGTCGGAATTGTCATAAGTAACTCACTACGCATTTGACCCCTACACGTTGTAAACTCCTGCTTGAGAAATCAGGCGATTTGGTACAGAAATTTGAAACACAACTGTCCACACGGACCAGCAAGCACTTGGCAAATCATTTCGTAACCATTATTCTCCTCTTTAAGACAGCCGAGCAAATGAAAAATGGGTAACTCGCTTTATCAAATTGTTGAAAATGGGGAGATAAAAGTTCACTTGTATCCCCTTAGTTACCCCTTTTTCTCCCCCTTAGTTGTCCTGTATTTGTTGTGTCATTTGTTTCCATCTCTTCTTCTTTATCATATCCACTTTTGTGTTACGCAAGACTCTGTACTTCCCTAAGAATTCAGTTAATAATCAGTCTATTATTTTCAACTGTAATTAACAGACGACTTTATTCTCTTTAGTGTTCGAATGAGATTTTGATTACTAAAGGTGAATCGTTCATCGCACAGTAAAACAGCAACAAAATGAGTCCAATCAGTTGCCCTATGCATGACAGCGTGTTTGAAACATAAAATAGTAGAAAGAAATTCAGGGTAGTTTAGTATTTTCAACTGAGTTGACAACGAAAATTGGCCACTGTAAAGAGTTTAAAAGCTGACGTTTCGAGCGGTAGCCCTTCGCCAGAGCGATTGGAGGAATTGTGGGTTGTGTGTGGGTTTATATACAGAAAGTGGAGCTACGCTATTGGTGGAAATATGATGAGGAGAAAACAAGAATGAATTATTTCGGTGAAAAGCACTCCTTGTTACCGTGGAGATTAAGAGTGCCGATTTGAAAGATACATTTTTGTTCTATAGTTTTATTGCCTTCCGAACTTCCTAGGTATAGGGAAAGGCTGCAAATTTCCAAATGCTGCTTTGAATACGTCCTTGTTATTTCTTTCTACGTCGCGAAGGTGTTCACGGAATCGGTCACCTAGTCGTTTTCCTTCCAATAAAAAATAAAGAAGCTAATCTCACTATAAATTAGAGAACAAAATTCAAATATTTTTAGAATAACTTTGTATCTGTAACCTACATGAATTTTGATATTAACATTTTTCTCTTAGTTTTCCTTAGCTGAAAACAATTCCTGGCGTCCCAAGATCACGTGAATTGATAATTCACGCTATTATCCGGGTAAAAAAACGAACCCGATTCAAAACAACACGTCGGCTGATGCGTTGGTCAAAGCGTCGGCCGACAATTGGTCGACTGCCGACCGACTGTCGGTTGACTTTCGATGTCCTATCACAGAAGGTTTATTAGAGTGAGGAAGTTTTTCTTTTTTTTTTCTGTTTTGTTGGGGAATTGACCTATCAAAAATGGAGTTTTACTTTCCCCTTATTACTAATTCAAATTTGCGCGGAGAAAACGGTTTTTTTTTCTCTTTTGTGTAATAAACCTCACAGCTGTCGGGCATTTTACATAGTCAGACACTTGTGATGAATTTTTACTCTCTGTAAATGCTATTCAAAAACTAAGATTTAACTGATCAAGACTTGGAGGGTGCTGTTAAGACGAGATATTCCTCGTTGTAAATAAGGATAGCCTGCAAGAGAGTGGAAACGACAGCAGGATGATGGCGACAATAAATATAACGGGAAATGCAACACAGACGAAAACATTTGAGATATTGGTATGCTCTCCGGATTGGGTAGGTGATTTTAAACTACAGTCCATTTCATTCTCAGCAGTCAGCATTCTCCTTTCCATCACAGCAACTCTTGGGAATTCTCTTATCCTCATTGCCCTTCACAAGGAATCTTGCCTCCATCCGCCATCCAAACTCTTGTATCGTTGTCTAGCAACAACTGATCTGTTGGTTGGTCTTGTTTCCCAGCCTCACTATGCTCTTTATCAGATTTCCTTGGTTCACGAAAACTGGAGTCTTTGTCGCTACACAACCTACGCAGTTAACATAACAGGCTATACATTGTGTGGAGTTTCTCTGGTTACAACGGCCGCCATAAGTGTGGACCGACTTCTCGCCATGTTGTTGGGACTGAGATACAAAGAGATTGTAACTTTGAGGCGCACGTATATCATTTTAGCTATCGTTTGGGTTACATGCCTAGTCACTGGTTTATTTTTTTGCTCAATTACAGTATAACCTTTTGGTGTTGCCTTATAGGTATACCATTTTGCCTGTTAATCTCAATCGCCTCTTACACAAAGATTTTCCGCGCTCTCAGGCATCATCAGGCTCAAATACAAGATCATGCTCAACAACAGCCGAGCCATCCAAATGCAATGAACATGGCACGATACAGAAAGGCAGTGTACAGTGCATTGTGGGTGCAGTTGGCTTTAGTTGTCTGTTATATACCACAATTTACACTGCAAATTGTGATATCTAGTACAAAGCAATCTTCGAATTTATTAATATTCCTGGGAATAGCAAATATCTTAGCGTACTTTAACTCTACTTTAAACCCGTTACTTTACTGCTGGAAGATGAGTGGAGTGAGAGGAGCAGTAAAGCAGACAATCAGACAAGCATTCTGCTATGCGTAGGGCTAGACCTGTTTTAACTTTGGCATGTACTGTTTCTTCTATAGCTAATTTGAAAAAAATATAGTTGTTTGGAGAGAGGGGAAGATATGTCATTTCATGATGAGAAGAGCTACTTCTAAATATTAAAATCTATTTGAATTATCTAACAAACAACTAACAGGTGAAAAAATTTAGTGTAGTAGCCATAACAGAACAATAACATGTCGCCAATTTGCAAATTTCTAATGAAGTAGTGAAGCGGAATCAGAACGCGCTCAGGATTTTTCTTTGCGATCAAAACTTGATGAGATATGTCGCCTTACCTCAGAAGTAAGATTGAGTGATAACGTGCTGTTAACGGAGCCAGCCGCTCGATTTTGTCATGATTGGGAATTAGCCACGGTGTTTATAACGAAACTTTGTGAAATAAAGATGCGGCTTTGGTAACATCTATTCAAATATACAGAACGAAACGTTTAGAAAAGAAATTGATAATCTCTATTTCATATAGAGTTATCATTTGAGACCAGTCGTTTGCCTAACATTTAGCTCGAAAATTTTAACAGAAAAAAATTTCTTAGGGTTAGGGTTAGGGTTAAGAAATGTTTAAAAAAAACTCCAACATGGTTAATAAGACTATTTGATTTTCAGTATGCTACTAACATTAACGAAGACTTTTTAGCGAGTGTCATCATAAGAGGACAACATTTTGACCACTGTGATGACGCATATCGTTGTCGATAAAAGCACAGATCACAACAAACCATGGCCACGGTCGATTTGTTAAATGGAGATTTTTCGAACACAGCACTGTTCACTACAAAAACCTAACTGATATTGTAAATAGCCGAAGATGATCTGTAGAAAAAATTGTCCCAAGAGAAGGCGAATTTTTATTGTTAATGGTGTTTGAGGTAAACTGTTCACCACTAGATCTATTTTCAGACTTGTTAGGGGACAAGGCAGAGTTCAATTTAGTTTGATTGGTAGACAGCTTGTCATTATCTCAAAGTTCAGGTCAGGTGCGACGCTTAGAGAACAAAGAAAAAAATTCAAATATTTTTAGGGGTAACTATGCAAATCCAAACATACATTAATTTAGAATAGTTTTATGTAATCTAGTTTTCTTTTTTTTACCAATAGCGATTAGCGTTTTCAAAAAGGGCTTTTTACCTTTAACCAAGATAATACACGGCGTCCCAAGGTTGCATGAATTATATCAAAAGTCGATAAACCACCTTATCAGTGAAAGTTTATTTGAGTAAGCAGGGTTACGTTTGTTGCCGTAGTGAGAAATAATTCTTATAAAATAATATTAATAATTATAATTCTTATAAAAAATAAAGAAGCTAGTCTCACTATAAATTAGATATTTGAAAAATGGAACCTCAAGCTTCTTGACCTTAATTTCCTCCTGACCACAATAAATAACTCGGCTAAATTTTCGGTTATAAATGAAGTGGGTAAGTAGTAAATGAAAAATGTAAGATAGAGATGGGCTAACGACGTAACATCTTACACCTGTCGCCGTTTCGTTCCTAAGTCCAGATAGGTGCGACACGTAGAGAACAAAATTCAAATATTTTTAAAATAACTTTGTATCTGTAACCTACATGAATTTTGATATTAACATTTTTCTCTTAGTTTTCCTTAGCTGAAAACAATTCCTGGCGTCCCAAGATCACGTGAATTAATAATTCATGCTATTATCCGGGTAAAAAAACGAACCCGATTCAAACAACACGTCGGCTGATGCGTTGGTCAAAGCGTCGGCCGGCAATTGGTCGACTGCCAACCGACTGTCGGTTGACTTTCGATGTCCTATCACTGAAGGTTTATTAGAGTGAAGAAGTTTTTCTTTTTTTTTTCTGTTTTGTTGGGGAATTGACCTATAAAAAATGGAGTTTTACTTTCCCCTTATTACTAATTCAAATTCGCGCGGAGAAAACGGCTTCTTTTTCTCTTTTGTGTAATAGACCTCACAGCTGTCGGGTAGTTTACATAGTGAGACACTTGTGATGAATTTTTACTCTCTGTAAATGCTATTCAAAAACTAAGGTTTAACTGATCTTGACTTGGAGGGTGCTGTTAAGACGAGATATTCCTCGTTGTAAATAAGGATAGCCTGCAAGAGAGTGGAAACGACAGCAGGATGATAGCGACAATAAATATAACGGGAAATGCAACACAGACGAAAACATTTGAGATATTGGTATGCTCTCCTGTTTTAACTTTGGCATGTACTGTTTCTTCTTTAGCTAATTTGAAAAAATATAGTTGTTTGGAGAGAGGGAAAGATATGTCATTTCATGATGAGAAGAGCTACTTCTAAATATTAAAATCTATTTGAATTATCTAACAAACAACTAACAGGTGAAAAAATTTAGTGTAGTAGCCATAACAAAACAATAACATGTCGCCAATTTGCAAATTTCTAATGAAGTAGTGAAGCGGAATCAGAACGCGCTCAGGATTTTTCTTTGCGATCAAAACTGGATGAGATATGTCGCCTTACCTCAGAAGTAAGATTTAGTGATAACGTGCTGTTAATGGAGCCAGCCGCTCGATTTTGTCATGATTGGGAATTAGCCACGGTGTTTATAACGAAACTTTGTGAAATAAAGATGCGGCTTTGGTAACATCTATTCAAATATACAGAACGAAACGTTTAGAAAAGAAATTGATAATCTCTATTTCATATAGAGTTATCATTTGAGACCAGTCGTTTGCCTAACATTTAGCTCGCAAATTTTAACAGAAAAAAATTTCTTAGGGTTAGGGTTAGGGTTAAGAAATGATTAAAAAAACTCCAACATGGTTAATAAGACTATTTGTTTTTCAGTATGCTACTAACATTAACGAAGGCTTTTTAGCGAGTGTCATCATAAGAGGACAACATTTTGACCACTGTGATGACGCATATCGTTGTCGATAAAAGCACAGATCACAACAAACCATGGCCACGGTCGATTTGTTAAATGGAGATTTTTCGAACACAGCACTGTTCACTACAAAAACCTAACTGATATTGTAAATAGCCGAAGATGATCTGTAGAAAAAATTGTTCCAAGAGAAGGAGAATTTTTATTGTTAATGGTGTTTGAGGTAAACTGTTCACCACTAGATCTATTTTCAGACTTGTTAGGGGACAAGGCAGAGTTCAATTTAGTTTGATTGGTAGACAGCTTGTCATTATCTCAAAGTTCATGTCAGGTGCGACACGTAGAGAACAAAGAAAAAAATTCAAATATTTTTAGGGGTAACTATGCAAATCCAAACATACATTAATTTAGAATAGTTTTATGTAATCCAGTTTTCTTTTTTTTACCAATAGCGATTAGCGTTTTCAAAAAGGGCTTTTTACCTTTAACCAAGATAATACATGGCGTCCCAAGGTTGCATGAATTATATCAAAAGTCGATAAACCACCTTATCAGTGAAAGTTTATTTGAGTAAGCAGGGTTACGTTTGTTGCCGTAGTGAGAAATAATTCTTATAAAATAATATTAATAATTATAATTCTTATAAAAAATAAAGAAGTTAGTCTCACTATAAATTAGATATTTGAAAAATGGAACCTCAAGCTTCTTGACCTTAATTTCCTCCTGACCACAATAAATAACTCGGCTAAATTTTCGGTTATAAATGAAGTGGGTAAATAGTAAATGAAAAATGTAAGATAGAGATGGGCTAACGACGTAACATCTTACACCTGTCGCCGTTTCGTTCCTAAGTCCAGATAGGTGCGACACGTAGAGAACAAAATTCAAATATTTTTAAAATAACTTTGTATCTGTAACCTAAATTAATTTTGATATTAACATTTTTCTCTTAGTTTTCCTTAGCTGAAAACAATTCCTGGCGTCCCAAGATCACGTGAATTGATAATTCACGCTATTATCCGGGTAAAAAAACGAACCCGATTCAAAACAACACGTCGGCTGATGCGTTGGTCAAAGCGTCGGCCGACAATTGGTCGACTGCCGACCGACTGTCGGTTGACTTTCGATGTCCTATCACAGAAGGTTTATTAGAGTGAGGAAGTTTTTCTTTTTTTTTCTGTTTTGTTGGGGAATTGACCTATCAAAAATGGAGTTTTACTTTCCCCTTATTACTAATTCAAATTTGCGCGGAGAAAACGGTTTTTTTTTCTCTTTTGTGTAATAAACCTCACAGCTGTCGGGCATTTTACATAGTCAGACACTTGTGATGAATTTTTACTCTCTGTAAATGCTATTCAAAAACTAAGGTTTAACTGATCATGACTTGGAGGGTGCTGTTAAGACGAGATATTCCTCGTTGTAAATAAGGATAGCCTGCAAGAGAGTGGAAACGACAGCAGGATGATGGCGACAATAAATATAACGGGAAATGCAACACAGACGAAAACATTTGAGATATTGGTATGCTCTCTGGGTTGGGTAGGTGATTTTAAACTACAGTCCATTTCATTCTCAGCAGTCAGCATTCTCCTTTCCATCACAGCAACTCTTGGGAATTCTCTTATCCTCATTGCCCTTCACAAGGAATCTTGCCTCCATCCGCCATCCAAACTCTTGTATCGTTGTCTAGCAACAACTGTTTGTTGGTTGGTCTTGTTTCCCAGCCTCACTATGCTCTTTATCAGATTTCCTTGGTTCACGAAAACTGGAGTCTTTGTCGCTACACAACCTACGCAGTTAACATAACAAGCTATACATTGTGTGGAGTTTCTCTGGTTACAACGGCCGCCATAAGTGTGGACCGACTTCTCGCCATGTTGTTGGGACTGAGATACAAAGAGATTGTAACTTTGAGGCGCACGTATATCATTTTAGCTATCGTTTGGGTTACATGCCTAGTCACTGGTTTATTTTTTTTGCTCAATTACAGTATAACCTTTTGGTGCAGCCTTATAGGTATACCATTTTGCCTGTTAATCTCAATCGCCTCCTACACAAAGATTTTCCGCGCTCTCAGGCATCATCAGGCTCAAATACAAGATCATGCTCAACAACAGCCGAGCCATCCAAATGCAATGAACATGGCACGATACAGAAAGGCAGTGTACAGTGCACTGTGGGTGCAGTTGGCTTTAGTTGTTTGTTATATACCAAAATTTACACTGCAAATTGTGATATCTAGTACAAAGCAATCTTCGAATTTATTAATATTCCTGAGAATCGCAAATATCTTAACGTACTTTAACTCTACTTTAAACCCGTTACTTTACTGCTGGAAGATGAGTGGAGTGAGACGAGCAGTAAAGCAGACAATCAGACAAGCATTCTGCTATGCGTAGGGCTAGACCTGTTTTAACTTTGGCATGTACTGTTTCTTCTATAGCTAATTTGAAAAAAATATAGTTGTTTGGAGAGAGGGGAAGATATGTTATTTCATGATGAGGAGAGCTACTTCTAAATATTAAAATGTATTTGAATTATCTAACAAACAACTTACAGGTGAAAAAAATTTAGTGTAGTAGCCATAACAAAACAATAACATGTCGCCAATTTGCGCATTTCTAATGAAGTGGTGAAGCGGAATCAGAACGCGCTCAGGATTTTTCTTTGCGATCAAAACTGGATGAGATATGTCGCCTTACCTCAGAAGTAAGATTTAGTGATAACGTGCTGTTAACGGAGCCAGCCGCTCGATTTTGTCATGATTGGGAATTAGCCACAGTGTTTATAACGAAACTTTGTGAAATAAAGATGCGGCTTTGGTAACATCTGTTCAAATATACAGAAGGAAACGTTTAGAAAAGAAATTGATAATCTCTATTTCATATAGAGTTATCATTTGAGACCAGTCGTTTGCCTAACATTTAGCTCGCAAATTTTAACAGAAAAAATTTTCTTAGGGTTAGGGTTAGGGTTAAGAAATGATTAAAAAAACTCCAACATGGTTAATAAGACTATTTGTTTTTCAGTATGCTACTAACATTAACGAAGGCTTTTTAGCGAGTGTCATCATAAGCCCACAACATTTTGACCACTGTGATGACGAATATCGTTGTCGATAAAAGCACAGATCACAACAAACCGTGGCCACGGTCGATTTGTTAAATGGAGATTTTTCGCACACAGCACTGTTCACTATAAAAACCTAACTTATATTGTAAATAGCCGAAGATGATCTGTAGAAAAAATTGTCCCAAGAGAAGGAGAATTTTTATTGTTAATGGTGTTTGAAGTAAACTGTTCACCGCTAGATCTATCTTCAGACTTGTTAGGGCACAAGGCAGAGTTCAATTTAGTTTGATCGGTAGGGAGCTTGTCATTATCTCAAAGTTCAGGTCAGGTGCGACACGTATAGAACAAAGAAAAAAATTCAAATATTTTTAGGGGTAACTATGCAAATCCAAACATATATTAATTTTGAATAGTTTTATGTAATCCAGTTTTCTTTTTTTTCCCAATAGCGATTAGCGTTTTTAAAAAGGGCTTTTTACCTTTAACTAATGCCCTGTTCACACCAATTTAAACAAGTTTCATTAAACGAAGTTTTTTTAAACATGGTTTTATAAAACATGTGTTGCTCAAGAACCGTTCACACTGCAGACTGGGTTAGGTAATGCGCAGCCTCGTTTTGATATTAATTGTTGCCAACAAAATTAAAGACGCAATCAAAATGGCGCTCAGTTTAAATCACAATATCCTGCTGTTGTTGGCGCAGTCACGGCTGAGGGAAAACCTCAGAATTACACAAAACCGACAGAGAAACGCAGAGAGACGGTTTAATCGTAATGTCCGTCGGAGACGTCTCGTTTCATCATTGTTTTTCCGTTTTTTGCTTCGATTGCTTCTCCGACATCTTCCTGTTCGCCGTATTTGGCTAAAACCCCGGTCGCAGATATTTTGGGAAGAGACTTGCCAAGATTGGGAAGAAAAGGACTGGAATGAGAATTTCCGCATGTCTAAAGAAGCATTTAATCGCCTTTGCCGAGAACTTTCGCCACATATCTCTAAAAGGGACACCAATTACAGGAAAGCCATTACAGTGCGCCATCGAGTTGCCATAACATTATATTGGCTCGCGGACACGGCTCATTTTCGAACGATCGGAAATCTATTTGGTGTCGGAAAATCCACTGTTTGTGGTATTGTGCGACAGGTATGCGAGGTGATAGTGAACGTTCTTCTTCCCAATTATATAAACGTTCCCCAAAATCAACATGAAGTCCAAGAAAAAATTGAAGGTTTTAAAAGTCGCGCGGGCTTTCCCCAGGTGGTTGCAGCAGTCGATGGTTGCCATGTCCCAGTCATTGGACCTCGGCAAAGTCCAGATGATTATGTTAACAGGAAGGGATTCCACTCATTAATCCTTCAGGGGCTAGTAGATTGTAATTATCTATTTCTTGATATATGTGTTGGATGGCCGGGTAAAGTACACGACGCACGTGTCTTCAAGAACTCTCCATTGTTTGCCTTGTGTTGTGCCAGAGCTTTTCTTCCGCTCGATATGTCGGTGATGATATCTGGTGTACAAGTTGCTCCCCTGATATTAGGTGACTCAGCTTATGCTCTCAGCAATTGGCTGATGAAACCATATATTGATCGTGGAAATCTGACCCCGGAGGAACGCAGTTTCAACATAAAACACAGCACGACTAGAGTAGTTGTTGAAAATGCCTTTGGTCGATTGAAGGGAAGGTTCAGAAGCATTGGGAAGAGACTGGACTTAAAAGTTGAAAATGCCTGCAATGTCATCGCAGCGTGTTGTGTTTTACATAATTATTGTGAGATGCGAAACGAGTCTTTTGATGACCAATGGCTCAATGATATTCACATTCATGCTGGAGTTTGTCCAGGTGATCCAAACCAAAGGCAGAACACAAATGCTGTTGCAATAAGAGATGCAATTAAAAGATTCTTAATATAAATATTCATTGTCACATGCATCACTTGAACATGAGTGTTCAACATAAGCATCTCTCACAGGCAAATAATCCATCAAAGAGTTTGCACCTCTAGCTCAAAAAAGTCGTTTATATGAATACTTTCTCCCTTTAAGGTTTATTGTATACAGTGCAAATAGTTTCATAAATAATGGAAGAGTCAAGATCTTTTGAAGGACACTCCTCTAAGAGGGTCAAACAGTGTTCCATTTGTAATTACAGTTGTATAAATGAGATTTGAAAAGTAAATTGTCAATTGTGTAAATTAAAATTACTGATGACAAACTTTGATTGTCTGTGGTGTTCTTGGAAACCCCCACATTTTTTTGAACATTTCAAAACCTGGACACCATCTCAGAACAATTAAAGATGCAGTCATTGCAAGTTTGCCATTTCACATCTGAAATAAACATATTAGCACTGAAATTATGCTAAAAAATTAGGGAGTAGTTTGAAACCCATGGTGTGACATATGCTAATTTAGCCATGCATACTACATGTTCACATAAAATACTAATTTGAGTGCAAGACTTGCATCTTCCTCTCTGAGTATTAGATGTAGGCATAAAGAAGGAGGGGGACAATCTCAGCTTTTCGATCAAAGTGTTCAGTTCGAATAGCAAGGAGATCTACTCACTCAGTGACATGGCCTCAGCTGGCATTAATGTCAGCAAAACTAATTTAATTCACTAACTTTTTGCTCTTGTTCCATTGCAAGTGACTGTGTAATTATACAACAAAATATTTTGGTTAGTCCCTTACAAGAAAGAATAATTAAGCAAACAAACACGCAGAGCTCTCTGTTGTAAATTTATCAAGGAGACTTAAAAGACATCATTCATTTGACCCTCTCTCTCTGAACAACTGATGGAACCTCAGAAACAAATTTCATCATTTTAAAGGTGGATCAAAACTTTATTTCAAATATTAAATCAATTTTTCCAAAAGATCCTAACCACTGTGCACAAAAATATTCATTTATTTCATTAATTTTCCGGAGCATTTTTTAAATACTCTGGGCCAGGTCGTTCAAAGGTGGCTTAACTTAACCCAGGGTTAGTGTGAAATTTGATTTCAAATATGAAAGTTTAAAAAGAAATCCATTTTCTTTTTTTTTTGTCTACAATTTGATGATTAGATGGTCTAAAAGGAATAGGGAAAATTGTCCCAAAAAAGACTCCTGAATAAAGAAATAAAGAAGCTGAATCAAAATTTAACCCTGGGTTAGTGTTAATTGGCCTCTGAACAACTGGCTCTGCCGGAAAATTAAAAATAACACTTAAAGGAAAAAAACGATTTTTATTTTCTCAAAGAAAAAAAAAAGCATATTCAATTGAAGACAACTATAGAAGACAATTAGTTCAAGTAAAGAAAAGTTAACCAGAGCATGTCAACATCAATGATCTAAGCGTTAAGTTCAATATAGTTTTCTTCTTTTTCTTGCACCTTCTCCAACGACTGGGAATCGGCCATTAGATTTCGTGAAACATCGTTCAACTTACAACATAAATAGAGCCGAAAACTAAACCAACTGAAACTGTCGCAGGTACGATCGCAAATTAAATTGTTGAAGACACGTTCTTTTTATTTTCGAAGTACCTGCGCCAATTTCAGCAGAAACTCCTGGTCTTCCTTCCTTCTTCTCTCCTCCCTTTCTTCTTCTCGTCTTTCACGAGCCTCCTCTGCGGCAAGAAAACTCCTATCAGCAGCTTGTTGATAGGAAACAAATGCCTCCAACGCCTTGTCAATTTGTGTTAAGGCATCCGTCGTTGACACCTTCCGCTTCTTCGTAGCGGGTTTGAAAAATGGCTTGCCAGCATCTGTTGTTCTTTCTGTGAAGGAATACAAGAAATCTTTAAAGGCAGAAGTTAAAGTTTGAGCCAATACTTATCTCAATATTTTTGTTCAACTCCACTCATCTTGGAAGTAAAATTATCAAGAAATTTTGTTAGAGATTACAGACAACGTAGGCGCCGATATTGAAACATTTTCTTGGCCTATTGTCTGACCCTCCAATCAGCGAAAGTTTTCAAAGCTCACCTGTCAAACATTCACCCTTGTTCGGTTGAGGAAATTTGCCGGCTGTTTTGTTGTTGCTGCCGACGCTGGTGCCGCCGCTGAAGGAAGGCAACTCTTCGTTTGGTTCATCGTTCTTAATTTTTTCATTGTCTTCTTCTTCGTTGTCCGCCTCAATGATAATTTTTGAAGAATTTACCACAACCTTCGGTTTGGTACATGGTTTTTTTGAGAGAAATTCATCGACTTCGTCGAAAAACGCCGGCTTCCTCTTTGGAGTCCCGTTTCCGGTCTTCTCACATTCGTCTTTGTAGGAGCGATACGCACTTACTAATGTGTGTACTCTTGTTTTGCAGGCATCTTCATCACGGTCTTCGTAGCCTGCCGCTCGAATAAAATCACTTATTTCTTGCCATATAGGCCTCTTTCTGGTACAAGATATTAACTTCATTTGTATATTTTCGTCCCCCCACTTCTGTAGTAACAATAACGTTTCCTGGTTTTCCCAAATCCTTCCGCGGGTTTTTTTGGCAACCGCCATCTTTAATGTGTTTAGTTAAACACGAAAGTTAAACAACCTCATTTAGGTAGTTTTATTAAACACGGTTTTAAACATGTTTGGCTACACGCGCCCGCGGTGTGAACAGGTAGTTTAATAAAACCAGTTTAGTAAAACAAGATTTAAACATGTTTAAGCTTTGGTGTGAACGGGGTATAAGATAATACACGGCGTCCCAAGATTGCATGAATTATATCAAAAGTCGGTAAACCACCTTATCAGTGAAAGTTTATTTGAGTAAGCAGGGTTGCCTTTGTTGCCGTAGTGAGATATCACAAATGTGAATTTCCTTGCCGCCTATTGCTAATTTAAATTTGCAAGAAAACCCGGCCCCTAACACACCAGACAGCTAGTTTGTGAATTTTGCATAGTCAGACGCTACTGATGAAGTTTTTCTGTAATTATTATTCACAAAGTAAGGTTTGAATGATCTTGACTTGGGGGGTGCTGTTTAGACTAAATATTCCTCGTTGTTACTATGGATAATCTACAAAAGAGTAGAAACATCAAAGGGATGTTGCCTTTTGCCTTCTCGATATCGTCTGGTGTCGCTGGTTTATGTTACATTTTAGGCTATACCGATTAGATATGTGACACCGCCATATAATATAAAGCCTATCTATGCCACATATTGGATGTCCGCGGTTCACGAACACCGGAGTCTTTGCCGATACTCATTTCACGCAACAGGTGCAACAGGCTATGTATTTTTAATTTTCTTTATAAAGATGTGGACTTTGTTTTCATCTGTTAAAATATTATAAGGTCAATGATTAGAGAAGAAGTTGATTATCAGATAGATTTATCGTTTGAGAGGAATCGTTTGTCGGAGAGCAAGTTCGCAAATTATGACAGAAGAAGCTTGTGATAAGAAATAGTTCAAAAACTCTAACATGGTTGATAAAACGGGCTTTTTTCAGTCTGTTACCAGCATCAATTAAGACTGTCTATCGAGTGCAAAATTGTAGAAGGTTATCCATAGATTTATTTGAGAAAATAATTTTAAAGACACTTTTATTATCAATTTCGAATATTCAAGAAGATTTCGTGACTTTACTACAGGCCATGTGCACACAGCTGGTCTTACGAGAAACCATCCTCTCATTCTAATGACAATCGAGCAAAAAAGCTGCGAACACCCCCTCTCGAGTACCTACTACTGCTCTTTGTTAAAAATGTAGACTAGCTATTCATAGCAAGGATCATTTCCGCGCTTGAATTTCATGATGGTCGAAAAATGATTTACGTCCTTAAAATTCTGGGAAAAAAAATAGGTATTTTGAAAGTCATAGATGTTTGCATGGTTCAAAAACTAGCACGCTCTAATATTTTTATGTGGTTTCCTTTATTATTTCCCTTTCGTCATCGGGACCGTTATAATTACTAATATCACGGAATAAATAAGAGGTTGTATGCAAATTTTTGATAAGTTAATAATATGAAAAGGTATACCACATAGACAAAATGAGAGTCAAATAAATTTGGTCAGCTGCGTTTAAAAGATCAAAAATTTTTCATCGATCGACTGATTTCCGACCGCAATTTTTAGATATCATGAACTTATGTTCTCAAATACTCCAGGGAATTTTAAAATGCTCTTTTTTTTACTTTGTCTTGCTGAGTCATGGTCTCAGCCAGGCAAGCCAAGCTGACACTGATCTTTCAGTAGAATTGATGAAATGATGTAGAATGTCGCAGGCTGTTGAGCATATCACTATAAGCAGAGCTCATATTTAGCTGTTGTTTGTCATTACAAGCCTTTTCCAGTCATTCGTTTAGTAAAATGTAGCGAAATTGTACACGGCACGATAGCAGTGGTGGAGTGAAAAACGGGGGAGGTTTCGGTCGGATCGGGTCGGGTGAATGCCATTCTTCCCCGACTCGACCCAAGCCTCACTCTTTTTTCGTTCCGCCCTGACTATCGCGCCGTTTACTGAGCATTTCGTTTTACTAGCTGAACGTCTCGAACAAGCAACGTTATCACTCGATAAGTTGTCAATAAAAGCTGTGATGCAGACTTCGAGTGAATGCTACAGGCATTTTCTTCGAGTGAGCAGTGGAGCCACTTTATCACGAAAGAGGAATCGCGATACTTTGTACATAACAACTTTAATTGTTACTACGATGTTTTGCAATCAGATAACTAATCAACAGAGAAATGAACTTACCCAAATTAACGCTTTATAAAGCAAACAATATATTTAAAAAGGTTTTTGTAGCTTTATGCTTTGCGCCTATTGTAATGGGGCGGACGCTGAAATTAATTGAATCCAACAACGTCGTATCGGAGAAATGTTTTGATATTGACGAGACCTCCAAGCGTCCATCGAATCTCAATTGAGTTATTTAACTTGAAAGTTTATAAAAACTGAAATACAATAAATTAAAAAAAAGCCATTACCATACAATACACACTGATCGAAATATTCTAAACTCGAACACGAGGGGCGTGTATACAGATAAATCAAATCAACACAAATATCCTAAGCGAAACAAAACTACCTTGGATTGTACTCGTTTCGGTATATAACTAGATACATAGATAGATTCTTTATTGAAATACATCGCAGCTCGTAGAGCTTAATTTACGTATTTTCATTAAAATTCTAATTGAATGTACAAACTTACAAATTGAATAATACCTAAGAGCTAATGATAGTAATATCTAAAACATTTAAAAGCTATAAACATCTTGTTGAAATCATATTGTGAAAAGTCTAATAATTTAAACGTTATTCACCAGGGCACGTGAAGCCATAATAAAACTATTCTTAAATCTGTTTGTTTTACATCGCGGTATGCCGAAGGATCGCGCGTGCTTAATATTTTACTTGCTCTCATGTAGAGGCGGTAGTAATTTCCTGAGTTTATGGCTGCTGTCATTGAAAATACTTTCAAGCGTACGCTTGCAAATATCTCTGCGATGCTCCGCTACGGACGGTAGGTTCGATAGCGCAAACGCGTGCTGATATTCCATGCCAGGGCAGAGGATTCGCATTGCCCTTTTCTGATCTAATCGATAACGGAGCGCACACGTGATGTTGAAAAGACAAAGATCTTTCTGAGAAACGCGGGCTCTTTTAAGCTGGATGAGAAAATAGAGCCGCTTAGCTGCCGTTTTTATCACTTCTGTGATATGTGCGTTCCAAGATAGGTCACTTGAAATAGTTACACCTAGGAGTTTAGCACCAGTAACAACCTTTATGCACTCTCCTCTGATAACTACAGGAGGGAAATCATGACTTACTGAAGCAAAAGAAATGCGAAGTTCCTTACATTTGTCAGTATTTAGTTTGACTCTATTTCTGTTAGACCAGTCTGCTACCTCATCTGCTACAGTTTGCGCATTGCTCACTTTTCCTTTCCTAATTACTTCAGATGTCATCGTGTCGTTTACGTATTTCCAAACTGATGCATTACAAATTGCTAGGTCACTAATCATGATTAAAAACAACCATGGACCTACAGAACTACAGAAATAAACCAAATGACTTACCTCTTTCGTCGTTCTATTAATTACTGTAATATTTCAACAATTCTTCGATCTATCTCCTCTTCTGACTGTACTTGCAACTCACACGCGTCTCGTGGCCGAATGAAACTCGAAAGTATGTCACGCAAAACAAAAGGGTATTGAAAGTCACGCAAATCCCAACTAAAAATAGCCTTTGCTACACCTACGAAATAACTGAATATTTTTATTCGGTAGCAAAGCCGTATTGTAAAAAAAAGCTCGTATAGTTTTTCGAAAGCACAAAAACAAAATCTTGGCTAAATTAACATGGTATTGGTGAACATATATTCCTTCAAAGGAAGTCTTCAAACTGCTTCCTGACCGTGTAACATTTGCCCTGTAACCTTTCTGCTTTTCAGTTTGTCGTTCGTATGTGAGTAAGTCCCGAAATCACAGCATTGGCACAAGCACTTCGTCATTTGTCAATAGCTTTCAGAAAGGGTTTTCCTCAGTCAAACACTGAGTTTTCCACCATTTATTTTGACACACTGATCACAGAGAGTATAAATTTGTCCCTGTTATATGATGCCATATCCAAAGAGGTCGTCTATCATTTTGATAAACAGGTAACTAATACAAAGAGCACGATTCAAAAGCAAAATTCCGCCTTAAAACCAGAAAATGTCTCCCGTGGAAGGAATATTTGAATTATTTATGATTTTTTGAGTAACATTCCCACCCTGGCACATTGATCTATCTTGAGACCTTACAGGGTATAACAGCAGAAATTGTCGCTGAACGACCGATTCCCGATTAATGCAAGGTACACATGCCAACCTCTGTGGAAAATATCTATGTGCCTTGTGGCACAACGGACTCTCGAGATCGTTTGGGCATTTCAAACTGGGTAGGTAATACGGTTTTAATGCTTAAGGATACATGCATAAAAGGTGAGATCGAAGCCAAGGTGGATGTGAAGTTGTTGTGAAGGCGAAATATCTCTGTTATACCCATAGAAAAGTAGATACTGATGATGCCGACCACAAATTGAACAGCATTTGAAAGGCAAACAAAAACATTTGAAGACCTAGTTTTCTCTCCATCATAGGCAGGTAGATGTGACAACAATCACTTTATTTTACGGAAGTCCACATTCTCCTCTCGCTCATGGCATTTTTGGGGAACTTCCTCATCCTTATTGCCTTTCACAAAGTATATTCCCTTCATCCGCCGTCCAAACTCTTGTATCGTTGTTTGGAAACAACTGATCTGTTAGTTAGCATTGTCAGCCAGCCTCTCATTGCCCCTTATTGGATGTTCTTGGTTCATGAAGAGTGGTATCTTTGTCGATGCACATACAAAACAAAACATAACAGCCTATATGCATTATGTTCAGTGTGGACAGACTTCTAGCCCTGTTGTCGGGGCTAAGATAAAGACAAATTCAGTGTACTTCATGGTAGCAACCTTTTGGGTACCGTTTGGTGTCGCTGGTTTATGCTACATTTTAGACTACCGAATAGATATGTCGTCCCCCTTTTATACTCTGTTGGTGACGACTTATCCTCCCTCCGTTTCCCCTGAGAACCATGTGATCCCCCTCTCCCCCCCCACCCCCCGAAAAAAGAGTCTTTTACATTATGATCACCTCTTCCTTTCAATACCCTCTAGCTCTGACAATTCCATGCAATAAATATACTGATCTTAAATAATCGCACAGCCTGGTTGAGAATTTGACTCTTCACTTGATTACTGTCTCTCCTTTTCTTATTTTTCAGCCATCAGAAAATTTACCCGAGCTTATAGTGAAAATTGTGTTCAACACATTTGGTAGACTTAGAAACAACACCTACAAGAGGAAGATACGTTCTTTGGTTTTCATCCCGAAACACAAGGACTCCATCAGAGAGAAGGTTGTCAATGGAGAAATATCAGTCAAGAAGCTTGTTTCATCCTCTGTGGAGAAGCTCACCTAAAAAGTTAAAACTGGGTTGTTTATCGTGTTATATGAACACATTTTCTATTTTTATGCTGAATGAACATACAATCTTTTTTTAAAGGCAAGACTTAGTAAAAGTAAATATACCATGATCCTCTTTGCGTTATGAAATACAAATTGTCTGAAATATTTAAAGATTAAAAGTGAGAGAAGGTTTTTTTAAACAAAATGTCTCTTGCAGCTGTAGTTGCGGTGAGCAATATACTTGAAATACAATGCAAGACAATTGCCATGACCTCTTCAAAAGGCACTTTTGAACACCCATACTTTCCTCAGAGATCCCAACTGATTTTATGAAGAACTCTTTGAAGTGATTTTGTGTATTCCATTCACGCAGTGTGAAGCTCTGAGTTAGAAGTTGGCAGTATAAGTCATGGACCAACTTTTATGTGCTTGGATTTATGACCCAGGTGCAAAGTGCACAGGTTATAAATCTGAGCAAAAAAAAAGGGAGGTTCTGTAACTGACAACACAGACCAAGAAAACAACTTAGTGAGATATTATATCTCAGGGTTCAAATACAGGGGGGAGACTTACGTACAAACAAATTTTGAATTCAGCGGGCTGTACGATGAAATATGGCCCATTAAATTGACTGATCATAGTAAATTTACTAACTGAGAGATACATGGATAGTTAAATCTTGAGATTAATCTTAAATACAGTATCACTTTTCAAAACGGTGGTTTTTTTGTTTCCTTGTTCTTTCCATCAAGAAGTTCAAGAAAATTACTCAGAGGATAAGATTTATGCTGTTCTTATGACTGTATTCCTTTCACAAGCTGTTTCACCATTGTCTCGATTTGATTATTGTTCATGTATTCAGAGTTCGACACAGCATTGGCAACAGTAATCGTACGAGGTATTGATGATGAATTGATCCACACTCTCCCATTCATTCCCACAGTGCATTCAAATGGGAAGTGCTTTTCGAGACATTTTAGAAGAACAAATTCTTTGCTGAGCAGTCTACAAGAGAATTACACAGTCAAACAATCATTAAAATTTGAGTCACAAAACTTTACCGAAGGCACAAGGTACGGATGAAGTTAGTTCTGAGCCTACTGGCCATTCCAGCCAGAGTTTACAGTATCTCTAACTTAAACAGGATGCTGGTCCTTCACAAACTACCCCTACCCTTCCCTTCCCCCCACTGACATTTTTCCTAGTTTTCCTGAGTTTGCCTGTACCCACCTATGTTCCTAGGTGGAGAGAGGCACTATTATTCATCTCACCTAATTCCTAGTCCTCCCTCCCCCCTCCCACCCTCCTTCCACCACTTGAGGATTATGCTACCTTTCCCTGACAATTCACATAAACCATTTATACTCCTGGGTGGAGAGAGGCAGCATGAGAAGCAATTTCATTTATCTAACACAAGCCCAAGCCCCCCCCCCTCCCGAGCCACCCTTCCAGGATTTTATTAGCTTTCCCTGACAGTTCACATGAACCCATTTATACTCCTAGTCGAAGAGAGATCATGTGAGAGTTAAGTACAGTATCCTACTTAACCCTTTAACTCCCAAGATCAGATTATTAATTCTCCCCTTTAGCTGCTAACCATTTCCTTGTGAGCAAATTACATGAATTTGGTGTTACATTATTGATAAGAACTTCTACCTGATAAGTTTGAGCATTCTTATTACTTGTTTGCTGAATAGTGTACAGATATTGTAGGGAGATGTTACATTTTAATCACTTCTGGGAAATAAAGGGTTAAGGACAAACAAAATTACTCCACCGGGTCTCAAAACTGGACCATTGGACTAGGCTTTATTTCTTGCCAGAAAAAAGCTCAGGTTAACCCAGATGTGCAAGTGAAAATTGATAAAAGGAAATGATGCAATACTCATTATTAAACAATCTGGTATGCACATACAATACTCATTATTAAACAATCTGGTATGCACATACAATACTCATTATTAAACAATCTGGTATGCACATACAATACTCATTATTAAACAATCTGGTATGCACTTATAGTATGAGTATTAATAACCTCCCTCATGGAAATTCCTACATACTCAAATAAGCCATATTCAATATATTACAATTCAAACTTGGCTCTGAGGTTTGGGAGAATAAAACAAAACAAATCAGTCCAAGGTTGAGGGATAAATGATGAGTTTCTTTTGTTTAATTCCCCCTAGCCTCAGAGTCATGTTAGAATTTTTTTAATATATCAAAAATGGCCTATTAGTAGCAAGTAGGTGACAACATTTGGAGGGGCAACATGACTTGGGGCCACAGGACTAATTACCGTATGGGATTAAAAAACCTCGGAAATCTCACTTACTTTCTTGAAAGTCCAAGTGAACAATTGATCATAAAGCCTCCAGACAGCTGTCCCAGACCAGTGCTTTTTCCACTGCCATCTGTGCAATCCAGTTCAGGTTCCATGTCCTTATTTGCAACACAAAGCCTGGCGTAAACAATATCCCCTATCTGAAATTGATAAAATTGATCAGTTGTAAATCCTTTTCTCAAAACACTAAGGTAGCTGATTATCAGCTGCAAGTGCAGGGCTAAAAATTAACTACAGTGCTTGGTGGCCAGTCAGGCCAGTTTCTTTGAATTCTTAGTGGCCCATCCCAAAATGAAGTAGCCCTCAATTTCCTCTAGTTTAAAATGAAAAACTTAAATAAACGCCCCATGGCTTTTATTGGAGCATTAACTAAAAGGAAAGAACAAGCTCATGAAATCACTGCTAAAACGGCTTGGAATTTCCACTTCAGAACTAAAAATTCACTACAATGGATGATCTTAGAGTCCAGGCAAAGAAACGAAGAGAAAGGTAGTCCAATGAAACTAAATATTGAGTTTAATTTTTAACTTTGTACTTTGCATAATTTACATTGCAACTTTTCGAAATTCTGTAGCATAGTTGCACATCAGGCATTCAAACCTTAACTTTTGGTCAGGCACTGGTCAGTTTGAACTCGCCACTGGCGACCATGCGACCGCCAATTTTTAGCCCTGCAAGTAAATGATTGACAAAAAGATTCCAAGTTTCTGTGTGTATGTTCAGTAATAGATCAAAAATGATGTCAAAATGTGGTAAAAACAAAAGGTTCAAATTCTCCAAACTAACATCACACAACTTGTACAGCAAACAGTAAGAAGAATTACTAATGAGATCTTGAAGTAAAATGGTTCAGCCAGCTAGACAAAGTACACAGATTGTTATTTCTAATTTTTTAAAAAATATATTTGTTTTTAATATTTTTTGTACCTGAAGATTAGGTTTATTCTTCTTAGTGGCTCCCTCAAATGATAAACTTGGTAATGATGCAGGCATTGCCCCTCCAATGTCTACTTTGTAACTATCAGAGCCTCTGTTTGTTATAATTCCAATGACTTTCTCTTCCTTCACTGGAATGTACTGAAAAGCATGTCACAAATCTATTTATTTTTATTTATCTTCTTGCAATGCTTAAACAGGTTGGCTAAGTTCAGCTTTAAACCGGGTTTGAATGGTGCTTGTAATGATACTATCTAAAATGACTAGACCACAACTCTGTGAACTACATTCCCTGTTTTTTGAGAGAGGTGCATGGGTCCCTTAACATTCCCTGCTGACCAATGAAGGGAGGTTGCAGGACACAACAAAGGAGGCTTTTGTCTGATTGGCAGAGAGCAACTCAGAAATCCTGGTATTCTATTGGCTCATCCAAAAAGACGGGAGACAGGGTTTACAATTTATCATTCTAATATGAGAACACTAGAATATCTAACCGTTTGCAAATTTCATAATAAAGGCAACACTTTCTCCTCAGTTTTTTCTTTATGACCCTGAGTGTTGGTCCACTCTAAGGCTTGGACCCTAAACCTCCCACAAGGCAATCAAGTGCTCCACAACATGAGCTTCAACCAAGTCTGGGTTAAAGGTTCTCAAGAAATGAATGAGGAGCAGACACACAGGTTACGGGGCCAAAAAATTCCTTGCGCATTTTCTCTACGCAAAGGTTATGTTAGGTGATACGATATTTAACATAACAATTTCCGCAACGTTTGAGCCCAGGTCCCGCATTTCGTTTGTTTAACTTCCGTCGCTGGAAAAGTGAATGAAATTCTGCGAACAACAAAATAATTTGATGGCAGCCATGTAACACAAATAAATTTCACAAACATTCTTCACCTTGCGTTACCATCCATTTTTTTAACCCAAGTCAAAACCTCGCAACGTGATGCAAAGTTAAAAGTTGAAGGAAAAAGTTTTCTCCAGAATGTTACACGGTGTTGTAATTTTTGCGCAACGATAAATTGCAAGAATTTTTCGTTACAATTGTTCCATATACCGTGATCAGAAAGAAAAAAAACCTGGAGTTGTGAACAAAAATACTTCGAAGATACTAACCCTTCTTTGATTGCAATCGATCATGTAGATTGACGGGTTTCGATGTCTAAAAACCCCCGCTTTGTAGGCCATGATCACACCATTTACTTCTCTTAAGCCTGGACCGAGCTTGATTTTGTTTTTCCCTTCAAGTATTCCTTCCAAATCAGCTACACTACCGATAACATCGCCAGGCAACACAACGCGGTTTAAAAGACTTCCAACACTTTTGTCCGCCATCTTTGATAGAAGATCCGCTGATTGTCGACCGGCGGCTCAGAAATCAGCTGCTATTAGTTTCCAGGATCCTTCCCCACTTCGCGTCTTAGATTTCCTGGCTGCCGACCTCTTCAAGCTTTAAACATGATCAAGACTCTTCACTGGTTCGTCTAAAAAAATTTAAAAAAAAAAAACAGACAAATAGAAGTTAAAGTTTATATTTAATGCCTTCTTTTCCATTCTAAATTACAGTCTCATGCCCTGCCGAAATAAAAAGATGCGTTTCACAATTCACTTAAGTATTTACAACAATTTGAGACAACATATTGCAAGCGATTAAACTCTTTCCTGAACCCCAGGAGGGCAGAAAATCTTTTAAATCCGCCTTTCTACGATTAATAATTTATTTCACCGTGTTGTTATTAAGAGCCTTATTGGCGGCAAAAGTTTTATAACTGATGGGTGATACGTGGTCTTTACGCCGTCGATCATTCTTTTGACTAACAGCGTGAGGAATAAGAAAGACTTAAAAACTTCCTTTCTGAGAACATTTGGAGATGAAACACCTTTGCTACCAAGTCCTTTCTCTTTTATTTCTGTTTTTTTTTGTTAGGAGGCTGGTTCACAGTTGCCAAACAAGGTGAGTAAGCCAGGATAGAACAATAAACTTCAATGTTTTTTCCATTTGAAAAGAAAGGACGTGTTTCGTCCTTTCTTGCCAGTGATAATTGCAATGTGCCGTCTTGTTTTATTCAAACTATTTAGCTGTTCCTTGAAGTGAGCGGGCATTCAAAAGAAAAATGATCGTTCAAAAGTGATGCTTACATAATGAAAATCTGTATATTACAGCAGAAAAAAAGACCGTTTCATCGGAATGGAATCTGGATTTAAAATTGAAACCCTTGTAATGTGAGCTATCGAAGTGTCACTGAAGTAAGTCGTGGGAAAGTTACCTGGCTTAGTCAAATGAACCCCACTTACTAAGAGATTAAGCATCATCCACTTCACCTATCACGAAGAAAGCTCAATTGACGAGAAAACGAAAATGTTAGTTGAAAACCAGATGAATCATGCACTAAAATCTTCCAAAAACAAATTTGCGGAGTTTAGGAACCTGGATCCAAAACTGTAACATCGTCTTGAAGTTCATGTATTATATAAAACAGAGCTTCTTATAAAGGGTTCTAGGAAAGCGTTACGAAAAATTGTAACAACCTCGGTTAAAAGAAACATGTTCGGAAATTTTACAATAAGGTGCTATAAGTAATTCTTGTTGTAAATATAAGCTTTTAGAAATCTCCAGACTGCTTAAGCATGCTGACATACGTATCATAGAACTTTCTAGAACATTTCATCAAGTCACGAAGTTATTACAGAATATTACTTAAATAGTAGTATTATAAGCTTGAATGCGGAGGATTTTGGAGGATCACGTAATTTTCAGGGAGAATGGAGGGGGATCAATTGTCTCAAACGGAGTATAAAGAGGGGGGGGGACAATTAACTGCCAATGTGGAGGGGAGGGGGGGGTCATAAGCAAATTACAAAGCCTAATAGGAGAACCAGATAAATTTTATCGTGAAATAACCAACAGTGTTCTTGAGGTTAGGTAAAGCCGGATGACAAAAGCACTGTTTTTTTTGTTTGTTTACTTGTTTTCAAGTAACAGTTGTCTGCCTTATTTTTTTTCTGCACCAGAACAAGTGTTCGATAAACATATGCCACAATGATGCAACTTGTTTGAATGGATTTACAGATCAGGGTTTCCTTTGTTTGTGTCAAGCGGGATACGCGGGAGAATACCGCGAAAAAGGAGGTGAAAACTAAGAAACCATGATATACACTTTCAAATTAACATTAAATGGTTTGAATTCGGGGGTAACATGTGATCGTGTAGTCTGATCGTGCGGGTTAGGGTAGTCTTTGTCGGCTGTGGTGACTGACATTCGGAAGCGGAAGTCGTCATCAGGGTCAAGTGAAGAGATATTGTCAGTCAAATGCATTGGTCTAGTTCCTGTAAACTGATTGGTCAGCTTAGTTGTGATGTTAATGGCCATGAGACACAAGTGGCGTCATTCGGTCATGATTGCATGATTTGCTCTTTGTAATTGTCTTTGTTTTTAGTTTTACACTCAAAAAGGCGCTCTCAAGATACAATTTTTTGTGAGGGACACAGAGCGAGGCTTCAAATTAAGTGTACCCTTAAGCGTACCACCTTTTTTAGGTGGTGGTGGTGGCGGATTCTACTCTAGCGGAAGAAGTGGAATGATTTTTGATGGAAGCATTGGGGATCGGGGAGAAGGTGGCATGGGATTTCTTCAGGGAGGGGTGGGTGGAAGAGCTAAGACAAACAATATCATGGGTGGGTGGTGGTGGAGCTTATGGGAAAGGAAGATCGGGTGGGGGAGGGGGAGGAGGGTACTCTGGGGGAGGCAGTGGAGGGAGTGAAAGACATTCCTGTAGGGGTGGAGGTGGATCCTACAATTCTGGAAAGAGTAAAAAAAAATGAATGCTGTTTCAATGAAGCTGGGCATGGTCAGGTGACCATCATTTTACTGTAGAACAAAGAGATCACGTCTGTCACCAAACACATTATCGAGTGAAATAAAACTGAAATAAGAGCACAGTCTGAAAAAAATATTAGACAAAATTTCAAGAAAGCCAAAATTAAAAACAAACATGGTTAAACCTCGGAAACGACGATTCCATTTTATCGAAAGGGATTCGGACACAGACTGAACAATTCCTTGAACTGTTTAGCCGGACTTTGAACTTTTTTGCGCCTTAAAGATGTGAAGATATCATTGCATATTATTGTTTTGATCGTACGCGGCTGTTTTGACCAAACGCACGGTTTGAATAAATTATTTTTGCACGTGATGCGCGCTTTTTGCTTATGCTTAATTATGATAAGCCATCTAGTAATTTTTTCTTCTATATTATTAACACGTAATCACATGATTTTTCTCGTGGAATTTGAAATAAACAAGCACTTGTTAATTTTTTCAAAGACCACAAATTGCACTCGCCCTATGGGCTCGTGCAATTTTGTTAGTCTTTAAAAAAATTTACTCGTGCTTATTTATTCCAAATTGCACTCGTAATCATGTGATTATCTATACAAATGAGTTTAATTCGCATGTGAGTGAAAACTTATTGTCATATGAAAGAATGAGCACCAGGACTCATTTTGAAATTGAGTCCAAAGGTAATTCGGAAATGGCCTATTCATCGGAAAACTCGTGTCTTTAGCACTCTTTCGTTTTTCTCCTTTAAGTTTTTGCAACAAAGCCCTGTCAGTCCAGGGCACCTGCATCCCTCCACACATCCGCTTCGATTATCTTTTCCTTTAGGATTGCGCACTCGCGGCCGAACGGGTCACATCAAAGGTTTTTAATTTGGAAAAAGTGTTTCATTGTGACAATTTTGAAAAGAAAAGTAAAAAAAGACAATATATCTTTAACAGTTTTACTGTAATCGGATTTTCTTTGATGTCCGACTTGCTTGAGAACAAACTGTCTTACAATTGCATTCCCTATATCATTTTTTTAGATCCATGAAGTTTTTATATAACTTTTTATTCACTCAAATTGCGTCCATCTGCCTTGTCGAGAAAGATAATCGAAAGCAAAACACATGATGCACTTAAAAGTTTTTACCGGGAAGTTATTCAAATTCGCTTTCATATCCTAGAGGCTTCCTTTGAATAATCGGAAAAAATATTCAAGTTGGTGTGGATGAGAAGTTCTGGCCGTTTAACCGAATGATCCAGTTTTTCGCTCAGCAAGACTCATCTATCGATTTTTCAGAGTTGAAATAACGCAGCTGCACCTTTCCCACAAATACCCAGTTTGTGTATTTTCCTCCGGTGGGTTTCAGCCGAGGTGCTAAAAACATCTGCCATTGCCTTAACTTTGTATTTTTTAGTTTTCGATTTCGTTGGTACTAGATCTCAGCTAATCGTTACCAATTAAAAAAAAAACGGTAATATTTCTAGGTTTTTAAAAAAATTTATGGAGTGTGAAAAGATTTAATACGTCGACATGTGATTAAGGCAAAATTAGCATGTGACACGCGAAATTGTACAGAAAAGCGAGGGTGAGTCGTGAATTTCATTCTGAGCCGGCGTGAGGCGTGATTTTAGTCCTGAAATATACGTGATATCTTACCCTTTTTTCTTTGCTTTCGTGTTACCGTGAGCTTATAAAAAGATTTCTTCTCAAAACTTCGTTTTGGTAATTCTATTGTAAACAAGGAAATAGCATTTCATTTGAATTTGAATGGAAATTTTGCTGCTACACAAACATGCTTGTCGAGATAAGTATATTACAGTCGCTCGTCGAGTATTTCTAATAGGATTAATGATATCATAATTTAACCTACAAGTGCGGACGAAATACGTCTTTGAAGATTGCTTTTAATGTCTCTGAAAATTTAAGGATAAAAAGCAACACCAGCAAACAATGACGTTTCGCCGACGACATGAATGTCATCATTATCAAATGCAATTAAGAAAAGATTACCGATAATGTAAATATATTATGCAGAAAACGAAGTTGCGAAAGATGACATGAAAATGTGAACTAATTGGGAAGTTTTTGAGTGTTTTCGTGTCTATTCGAGTGTCCATGGTTGGTCTTCGTTCCCATATGAGCAACATTTCATGAATGGGGCATTCAAGCGTGTCAAACTTTCCTCGGCAGTTTTTTAAGATCATTAAATGATGGCGAAGATTACTAAGCCCTTGTAGGTGTTCTTTTAGGTGTTTGCCAATCACAGAGTATTTGCGTTCTTCAATGTTTTAAAGGAGATAACAGCTCGTGAAGCTTATATATTTTGTATCACACGAACAAACGCATTGATTGAAGGTTTGAAGCCAAATCTAAATCGACTTTCGAACGCCGCTTTTGCAAATTTGTCCACGACTAACATGGCGTTAAGGATCGAGTTATTCCGTGCCCTCTTCAATCGGAGAAAGGCATTTCTCAAAGTTCATTCTAAATCCTTTAGGACCCTCAAGGGTTTCCACAGATAATATTACTTCCCTAGGTCTGTCCTCCTGCACTGCTTCGAAATATGCTCGGGAGGATGCCCTTTGGAAGCTTGCTTGAGTTGTCGAGCTATTTACACCATTCTTGTTATCCAAAATAAATGTAACGCCACATAGTCTACCGATTCGTTTCAGCATTCTTCTAACTCCAGCACGAAATTCCCTTTTGCGAATTGAATAAATAATTGGGTTTGTTAGTGAGCTTACGTAGAAGATACACCGCGTGAATGGTATAATTTCAAGTAAGAATTTCTTCTTGTTAAGATAAAACAGGGTATTAGTTATCCACTCGGGTAGATAACAGAGTAAAAATACCGTGATAATGATGCATACGTCGACGGCTGCCTTCCGATCTAAGATCCTTCGTACCTCAAATTGCTCCTGTTTATGCAGGTCAGAATCCTCGAGGGATCCGAGTTGTGCGGCTGCTACAATGTTGATCTGAAGTATGTTTGCTGTTTTAAAAACTCTCCAATTTAGGTAAAGGATTATTATAAAAGGGACAACGAACAAAGTTAATGTCAAAGGAAATATAATCTTGTGGGAGCTCACTGCTGACTTGCAAAATGGCACTTCTGGATTGTAAAAGAATCCCGAATCGAAGAAGAAAGGAGCTGAGCACAGAAGGGAAGGCAGCGCCCATATAAGCACTAACTCCAGAACTCTTGAGGCAGTTATGGAGCCATCGTATGTCAAAGGCGATTTTACAATGGCGATGTATCGTTCATAAGAAACGGCAATGAAATGGAGAACCGTACTCAAATAGAAATATCTTGTAACAGCAATATGAAGAATACACATTGTTTCACCATACAACCATCTCTCTTGAGCTACGCTTGCGATGTTGAGCGAGTTTCCCAGTATCAAAAGGAGACAGTCTGACACAGCAAGGCTAGCGAGAAGAAAATACCGCATCCTATGAAAACTGCTTTCCATGAAAATCGTTGTTATCACCAATAAATTTCCAGGTAGACCGACAACGTCGATGACAGCATGCAAACCTGTAAGGATTTGCGAGTAAACCATGTTTGATTTGGCACGGCGCTATAAAAATTTTGCCCTCTTCAAACGATTCTTGGTTTATTTGTGTGATCCAAGGTTTCTCGAAACAGCATGGTTTTAATCTTAGAGAATCAACCACAAAGAAAATTTTTCAGGAAACAGGTCGAAACGGGGACAACAAATTTGCCTTAGATTTTTAGGGACTATACTTAAACTTCCGTTTGCAAATTTGCTTTCAATTAAACACAAAGAAACAGTCCCCGTAAATGACGCATGGAAATTAAATCTAACGAATCACAGGTTATTAAAATTCGGAGAAAAACTATGAGTCATGGAGTGTGGCGATGGGTTTATACATCGACATGATTAAGAAAAACAGTTTTTGAGTAATTAGGATTAAAATAGAAAGTCAGGGATATTAAGGCTGGCAAGAAGAATATACTGCATTATATGAAACTTGATTTCCGTAAAAAATCGTTTTCACAATCAGCAAATTCCAGGCAGATCGACAATGTCGATGGTAGCATGAAAACCAGCAAGGAATCGAACTGCAAGAAAACCATATTTGATTTGGCACGGCGCTACCAAATGTCTTGTTTGTCTACAGACTCTTGCTCCGTGTGATCTCAGTTTTGATAAACAGATGGTGTCTAAGCATTTAAGGCGACAGCTAGATAAATGTTGTTAGGATACACGTTTAGAGAGAGCCAATGATACTGCTCTCGACTCTTAGGGAAAATAATTAAATTTCGTACGATTTATTTTCCTTTGCCCAAAACTAATAATGAAATTCTGTTGTCGATTATGCATAAAATTTGGGTCGGAAGATCTTCGGGTTATTAAAATTCACACAGGAGCTTGGGAGTGACCAACGTTTTTAGGAATTACCATGTTAAAATCTGGAAAAAAAAGTCAAGATGACAATTTTTATTAAAAAAAAAATTAAGAAAAGCAAATTGTTAGACAAAATGATCGAAAACGATGTAAAGAAAAGTTGCGTTTTAATGCAAACATTTACTTAGTGGACATGTAGTTCAATTAACAATTTTACAAGAACTGTAGAAGGTCTCGAGGCGCGGGCGCCTGACGTTGTTGACGTCATTTCAGTAATATATATGGTTATATGTGGCCAATTGTGGAGCAGAGAAGCTTTTGATTGTGTTCCGTTCTGTCTGAAAGCACGCCGCTAGCGGCTAGAGCACGAAAGAAGTGAAAGGGGACGTAGTCGAGTGTAGCCGAGTGTTTCTCCCTACCTCTACAATTCATGATGCCAGCGAACAAATGTGCGCAATTTTTTTTACAAGAAGCTTGTCAGAGTAAAACTAATAGGACTACCTTTAATCTGGCGACTAAGTAGACGATTATTTATATAAAGGAATTAATTGCGCGTTTCAGGTTTAGTTTATTCAGTTAGTTTTTATTGGATCGAGGTCATGTGTAACAGTTTGTTTTTCCAAAAGACTCTAGGGGTAGAATTTAGTAATCCTCTTTTATCGGGAGTCTAGGAAGACTTTATATAAAAGGATTAATTTGTAAGTCAATGTGAAGCTTTCTCAGCTCCAAGCGGGTCAGTAAAAATGCCAAGATCAGCACAGTTGAAAAGGACTTGAAATGCAAACTTAATATATTAAGGACTTATGGTATGTCTTTTCCTCTGCATAGCCACCAAAAAGGCCTGTAACTGCTTGAGTTTATCAATTAGAGGGGAAAAGCATTGATATATCACTAAACTAATTGAAACTGACCCTTAGGTTAGATAAACAATGTTTAATTAGGAATCGCTGACAATTTAGCTGCAAATGTGTAAAACTGGCACGTGTAAGTTTTACAGGTCTGAAAGCGGACGGAATAATCCTGAAACTATCGAAATTTCAATTTTGATTCGATATCAACACATGATTTGGACTAGATAGACTAGACCAGGTCATGAAACAAGAGCGCAAACATCCCAAATTCTGAATAGCAATTATGCTATAATACAATTATGCAATATTTCAATTATGCTATATTTCCATGTAAATTAGTTGTGATATTTTGGTGTTAGATCCAGTTTGATGTGTAACATAATGAAACTGTGGAGGATTATTTAATACTTGATCGTCACTTCTCATTGGCTAATTGCGCTACGTGTATAAACGTGTAAGTTAAAGGGTTAAAATTTCAATTCATTCAATTCTGGAACGTTTTCAAAAGTCACAATTTGATATAGAGAAAGATGTTTCTTTTCGTCCTAGCACGAATTTTGGACAAAGAAAAAAACCCGTGCCCCGTTCGGGAATCAAATCTTGCACTTTCGGAACTTCTTTTCGCGGATCAAAGGCATTCGGCAAAATTCAAGAAACGTAAAATCGCTCTCCGAAGCTCATGACAAGACCCAAAAAAAAAAAATTAGCTCTTTATTTCATGACCAGCTCATAATTAATCATCTTTCTCAATCTAATTAGTTACAATGTTTTGTTAGTTTTCAGTGTCGCTCGATTTATCTAATCGCTATTGATGGTCAGACGTTGGATCGCAATAATCCGCCCCTTTAAGGGAATCATAATGGAACAAGATGAACACGCGCCAAGTTTCTGACTGGACACATGATTTTCATTTTCTTTACGCCTTAAAACCGATTTGACCACGACTTACTGACATAATTCCTACTATAAGGAAAATCTGATGGATCGTTAAGCTTCTCTGAAATCATTCCTGAATTCAAAATTCAATAATTTGAGAGTTTAACTCTCCTCTGCATCTAAAAATTAACAGAAGGTTAACGGCCTCCTTTTTTTTTCTTCAAATTTACATGAAGGTATCTGCCATTCGTGATGAGGGTTCATTGCGATCAAAAATAAGTTCTCTCAGTAGTTCAGTTATGTTGCTACGTGCTCAGTAAGCCCAAACAACTTAAACCTGAGGTGAAAAAAGTCAACAGATTTAGATTTCATGACTACCGACGAAAAACGATCATCCCAATTTAGCTTGAAAACAATGATAAGCCCTCAACGGATTTATATCAAACAATATAGAAAGCCCACACTACACACTCATTTACCATGGAAGTAAAGCGTTATTTACCATAAGTAAATTAAATCTATTTAGTCTGGTTTCTTTCTGTCTTACTATTTTCAATAAAAAGGAACTCTTTTTAAGCATGCAGACTGAGGCTACTTAAAAAGCCAACAGTCCTTCCAGTCTCCAGGCTCCAGAAGTGATCAGACAAGACTTGATCATGCATGGTTAGCTCTCTTACCATTTCACCAAAATAGCTTTTGTTTTGAGAACAGTAATTAAAGGATTTGTGGTTGTTGGGTACAACAGACAATCGAAAGCAATATTTTCCCCTATCTGCCAAAAACGTTAATTCAGTTAAGCATGGCCGCCAAATAACAACAGTTTTCTGCAAAATATAAGCAAACTTAATTCTACACGAATATCGATCCAAAAATGTATCAACCGTCGCATCAGGTCATGCCTCTACTGTCGTTACGCTTTTATCATTCACAAACTACGTCTTATTTCCTTGGTCAAACAGAGACCAATGATTGCGAAAATGTTGGTGAAGAACATGAAAAAATTCCGTCAGCCTCTTCTGCAAGCATCTGTTTCGTTAATATCAAACAGAAATAATATTGCGGTTCTTAATTTTTCACGGAACGTTCTTAATCCATGAAAAGAAGATTACACTGAAAAGACAAATACCTAGCAACAAAAAGCCGCAAAAACCAATTGCCTTTTGCTCGCAAAAAAGGGAAGAAAGAAAACCTGAAGAACAAAAAAAAAGAAAAAAAAGAAAAAAAAAAGAAAATAAACGGCATTTGATAAGAGTCTTCCCTCGGTTTGATACTGATGTCAAGTCAGGCCTTTTAGGTACCGAGGCTATGAAATTTAATGTAAGTCTGTGAAGTGTCTCTTTTATGTTGCAATTGACTATGTCGTATGTCAACACGAATTAAGACTTGTGCTCGTTACAGTAACAATAACAGCAAGACGAAGTTAAGAAAGAATCATGCAATTTTACAGATAAAGCAAAAATAGATCCAAGAGGTGGCTTACCTACTATTATCAAATTTTCAGGTTCCTTAATCACCTGAGAGGAAACGGAAAGTCAATTATAAAGAAATTTTCCAAAAGAGGACCGCCCTCATCGAGAAGCAGTTAGCATGGCTTTAGCGGACACATTCAGAAAGAAACAGAAGCAGAGACAGGAAGTCTGTCTTCAAGACACTTTAAGTGCCGGGTGGTCACTTAAGAAATAGCTCAACTGAAAGATTAACTTATAATTACTAATAACAAATACTACAATACATAAGATCCACACGTTTAATCCTCACTTGGACTTAGCTCAACGATCAGAGTACCAGCTTATGTTTTTGTTTCCATAAAGTTTCATCTTTGTATTGCTCTAAAAACGAGAGAGTGGAGGGAAAAAAAACGATGGAAGAGAGAGTGAAACGAAGCGATGGAAGAGAGAGAGAAACGAAGCGATGGACCCAAGATTGAGCTTTTATGGGAAGAAGACTGTCTTCCGCCGGTAAACAAAATAGGTCTAGAGCAGCAAGACAGGGAAAAGATATTCTAATTTCCGAAACATTTAAATTTGGCTGATGCGAACTTTTACAGAAGAGCTGACGTAAGTCAACTTCATCGTAGTTCCTACCCTAATCTCTGTTACCCTTGTTGATAATAATAGTATGGTTGCAAGGAAATAATTAACTAAAAATAGCCATAAATTACACTTCCTTTGTTTGTACTGATCAAGATAGTTTCAGGTGTCAAAATGGAACGGTGGGTTTCGATAACTTGTACTCCGATTATTTTAGTTTGTGTGAGAAGAAAAAGGAAATTATGGTTATGAAGAGATGGCTTAGAAAGGATATCCGATCTTGAAATACACAGGAATTCGTTACTTTTATTACTAATACCTCCTTTCCTTTAATTGTCACAATAGTGATTCAGCACATTTTCTGAACAAATGTATTACTTCATCGGCACAGTATGCAACCCATGATAGCCCAACAGGAATTTATCTTCTTGTGGATCTGGAGAATATCTAGGCAATAAACCGCGCATTCTATCGGTTTACCAGCGTAATTACTTCCTGGGGAATAGTTTGAAAAACGAAGACAATTGATTCATAACGGTGATAAATCGATAGAAAGAGCAGTCAATTGCTTTTATGAAATAAAGATAGTTTATCGGCATGTATAATAAATGTATAATATAGTGTATCTCAGTATAATAACAAAAGTATCTCAGTAACTTTATTAATAAAACTAAATTTGTCGCCAATTGCAGCGAACTTTGACATTATTGGCAACGAATCATCGAGAAAAAAAAAGAAGTAGGCATCATCAACTCGATGAGCCACACGTTACTTAAAACTCTTAGACCTAAACGCGTATCGGTTGAGGAAACCGGGAAATTTTGAACACGTCATCGCAAATGTTACATCTGATTGGCTCTTTATGTAATTTTATGTAATTTTATCAACTGATCTCAAAGTCTCAATCCAGTTTCATTCAATGAGCAACTAATGTCGCGCTCAACTCATCAATTTCTAAATCATTACATCCTCTGAAATAAAACCATGAAATCTCGAACGAAACCGACAATTTTTTCTGTTTCGCAACAAAAACTCTCTATACATCACTGAGATTGAGAGCATCACATGAAATTTCTGTGTAACGCAAGAAAGGACAATCATTATCTTTAGTTCATTGCGGTAAGTATTCAGTTACATCATAAAGGGCGTGCATGACGTAGAACACCGTAGTCAGTGCGGAAGGCTATAAATTGTTACTTTTCAATAACAGATCCTTCTGGCACTATAACCCTCCGACTTATTGATAAGGACGCCCACAGGAATGACCCAGTGATTTCAGTTGGGTAACTGGGAAAAAAGTAAACAAATGCTTGAGAGCCCGTGGAATTTCAAACCCAGGGGGTCAACGTGATGTCTTTATACAGAAAGCTACGGAATGAAAACTTAATTATCCCAAATTTTTTTGCTAAGTTATTTTGAAAATTTAAGGAATTTCAAACCTGCGGAGACGTTTAATTTTATTTCATAGAAAACTCATGAAGGAATTCCGCGGTAAGGCTTAAGAGTCTGGCACTGATTTTTTTATCTTGTATAAATGTTTATTATTTTTCATGTTCTTAGCTTAAAAGTCTTCTCAACACTCAATTCTACGAGATCAACAACCATATTTACAAATTTTAAGTTTCCCAACAGACTCAGTGTCAAAGTTCTGAGTCAATCAAGTTCAATTGCAACCTTTTGAAACTAGGTTTAACCGCTGAGTTAAGCAAATTTACCCATAAACGGGTAACAAAGATTGCGCTACCATTTGCTTTTCTGAATTATTTAACAGCTTTTTTTCTTTTGATTTCTTAAAATGCTTTTCATCTGTAAGGATCACGTAATAAATCTATTTATCTGACATGGTGTATATGTTTGCACTTTCGTTTCCACAGACAGAATCAGACGAAGCTAGCTAAAGAGAAATTGAATGGCTACAATACGTTTACCACGTGGAGAGCAGAAGGGCTGTCTCCCGTACTAGAACCCCTATGCATGCTTTAGTTATTACGTGGATGAAATGGAGTCGATAGTTGTTTTCCCGTTGGCCTAATCGGTGATCTAAATGAAGCGTTGCAAATATCAGTTTTCTCCATCGCTACC
This sequence comes from Pocillopora verrucosa, assembly GCF_036669915.1. Lineage (NCBI taxonomy): Eukaryota > Metazoa > Cnidaria > Anthozoa > Scleractinia > Pocilloporidae > Pocillopora > Pocillopora verrucosa. The sequence goes on from NC_089323.1 coordinate 4,819,926, forward strand.
TGATAGAAATAGATTTCTAGATAACACATACAATTTATACACTTTATTCGATGGTATAACATGTAAAATGCGGAACATTTTGCGAGCAGCGTAGCATTTGCGAGTGATGAGCAAAATATCCGTTCGTATCATATGTTAAACGGTCGAATAAAGCATTCATTATTCCACTATCACTCTACTTTACTGATATTTTGCATCGATCCAGTGACCTCAATTGAACATCAAAACAACACACACGAGAGGTGGTATTATGACCAAGAAAAAAAATCTGAAGCGCTTAAAAGGTTTGGTTAGCGAAGACTGAAAACCGGAAAAAATCAAAGTTTGGATCGTTCAGTTTAGCCACTTTGGTGCTTCGCCTTCCATCCGTATTTTATGCCCCGTTCTACAGCGGTTTAAGACCGTGGTACATTTTGCGCTTTCTGTTGCCCTAACATTATAAGTTGGCGTTAAAGAAGAGTAAGAATTTTCATTATTGAATCGAAAGGAATCAGTAATACTGAAAAATCTAGAACTTGTTCTGAATTGTGTACCGCACAACCGGAAATTCCTAATTCCATTTAATTCCATTAAAGCTCCATCATCTAGAGAAATCTCAGTCTCTAAAAAGAAAGAATAATCCTCTACCTGTCCGAATGATTTAACCAGGCAATGACATTACCACTAATCTGTTTAGGGTGACACGCGCTCCATTCACTAGAACTGAAAAACAAGCCTATCATTCAGAGGCATTACTTTCATTCTGCTGCACGCATAACATTCCTCTTTCGCCACCTCTGTTCAGAGGAATCCCTGGGAAATTTTGATAGTGGTGAGCCGCGGGGTTCCCCAAATCCTGACCCTATTTCAGACCAAATTATGTTCTCAAATTCTGAGCCCAAAGGTCCCCATTACACTTTACACAACAATGCAAATATATATTAGGTTACTCCCTCTCCCCCTTTTTCTGAGAACCCTGGGAATTTTTGTTAGGGGTGTGCGAAATCCATCTGGAGTTGAAATGACAACTTGGCTCATTGCTCTCGTAGATTCCTTAAAAGACGAATACACCGACAACCACAGTAGTCAATTCTATATATACTCGACAGACCAAAACTTCTCATAAAACTCGCCCAAAGGGCCAGGTTAATGAGAAGAGGAGAATTGTTTTGGGGTTTTTGACCTTGGTTGTTTTTACTTATAACTATCTCACACAGTTTGCATAACAATCTTCGGAATCATTATATAACCTCAAATAGTACACGCGTCAAGTGTCTGACCAGGAATATGATTTTCCCATTCTTTACACCTAGAAAATCGCCTAATAGGGGCTTAAACGTGTAAGTACTTTTTAACAATGATAAATTCGAACCGTCAGATTCCTGTTTCATCCTCTTCAATTTTCAAAAAAGAAAAGCAAATAGAAAAATATATATATAAAAACAGTATAACAGAGATCTTGAGACCCTCCATCCGAGACAGCAGTTCATTAACACTTTCGAGTCTCATTTTTCGGTTTTGAAGACAAAATCAATCATCAATGCTTAGTTTTATTAACTCAGAAGGAGTTAGCCCCAATAAGACCTTAACATGTAATTGGATAAAAATTAAACCGTCAAAAGACAGTTAAAAGTATTTTTCAGGCCGAAACCGCGTCTAGTCGGCGCGTGCAAAGCCTTGGCAATGCTACTGGCTCTCTTTGTGCCAAGAAAATTTGGCTTAAATGTCTTGATGATCTAAATAAACAAATATCAGTCTATAAAATCTGGTATTTACCGAGCGTTACGTGACTAGGGCTGGATAATGAGTGGCCAATGTGATATTCAGTCATATTTTCATAGTAGCATCTAAAACGTTTTATCATATGGCCAAATGCCGCATTCATGAAATTCTCGCTCGGCGTTTTTTCAGTGTGGCACGTTCCTTAGCAGATAGGTCAAAACACAACAGATAATTATCTGTAGTTAATCACCCTATGGAAGAAACCTTCTTAGTTCAAATTGCCGCAGATTAGTGAATAATTTTGTTCATAAGAACGGATTAATTGTTCTTAGCTGTTCTTTACTGCAGCCATTGAAAGCTTCATAGCAGTGCTATTTGAAAAGTGCATGAGTTAAATTTAGAGATAAGTTTTGAAGAATTAATCGACAAGTCACTACACAACCATTTGAGTCATCCTTAGCTCCCAGCCCTTATTGAAATTTTCATTTATACAGACGTCAAATATCCAATAATTTCTTCGGTTTAAAAATTAAATTAGAGATGACAATTATATCGTTGTTAGAAATTATATCAACTTGGCGTATTAACTTTTTTTTATGCAGAGCTTTTTTGTACTTAACTCACAGTACTCAAGTTAATGAACTTTTTTATAATAGGAAGAAATAATTCTAAAGCGAACATGCTTTATTTTGGAAGACTGAAATAGCTTGTACGCGAGCTTAGTTTTCGTGCAGGTGATCACTGTATTCGGTGCAAGCTTCCACGCCGTGCTCTCCACTGGTATTTCATCATTTGAATATATTTTATGTACATTAACATAATACGAAAAACATCACTCGTCCACTTAAAGATGCGAAGTTATCTTCTCGAGTGAATAGAACCTCTCGCTCTTCCAATACGCTTACTTGTGAAGGAAATTATTGACACTCAAAATAAAATTATAATCCCCCCTCGAGGGCAAACATGCACGAATGAAGTGAAAAAAAAAACAACCAAGAAAAAAAAAACAAGAGGAAATATGAATAATTAGTGATGGAGAAGATTAGTACGGTTTGCATGGGAGTAAAAACCAAAAATTTTACTTGAGCATTCCTTGACGTCACTCCTCAAGAAAAAATGATCAGGCTATCGGAAGTATTGTTCCTGGAAGTTTGTGCGAGTGGGCATAATGAAAAAACTCCCTTTCAATTAGATCAGGATGTCAGTTAGAGATATCCTAACCAAAATTTCACTAGCTTTGCTTACGTACTGTCATAACGGATTCAAACAAAGACCGATAGCTGTCATAGATAATGCAAAACAGTTAAGCGGCATCGATCACGAGCGTGGAATAAAGAAAATGTTCCTTCCTCGTAGGACTTATCAATGTCTAGGCCTGATACCTAAAAAGAAAAGACTGAGCTACGTTTGTGAACTAGGACATACACTAAGCTCCACAATAAATAATGGTTATGGAAATCCTGGTGATGCAATTAGGGAAAATATGGAAAAAAAACCCTTTCGATTACATCCGGATGAAAGAAATGTAACGGACATTCAAACCAAAATCCATTAGTTTTGCTTACGCACTGTCACAGAGGAATCAAACAAAGGACGATCGTTATCGAAGATGTACTTAAACACGTGCTGTGTATGTATTGGGCAGGTAACAGATATGACGTTTTTCCTTTCGACATTTTGTTAGTAATCTTTTAGAGTTTCCGTACCCTTTTAATGACGTCAAGACATTCAGTAAGAGACAAAAAGAGTTGTTTTGTTGTGTTGGCACTCTTACATACCACTGGACGTGTTTCTTGGCTATTTTCGTGCGTTGCTAAGATACGTGCTTAAGAAAGAGACATCAGTAGAGCAGTGCTTCGCGACGTCGATTAAACGTGCTACGATACGATTCAAATGACAACTGAAGTTGTCAAACGCGAACGTGGGAAAGTAATCATCATCAATCGATGTTTAACGATCGACAGGCCATGGCGTCAATTAACCATCAACTGCGTAGACTCAAAAATTAGTTCTAGGGTAAATTCTGAGCGATGATACTCAGCCTTTCTTTACGACGTGAGTTCGAACATTATATTTTGGAACATCGATTATTCTAAAAGTTCACAAGCCTTGAAATAAACTGGCACATAACCAAGAAAAAAATGATCGTAGAGTGAAGTCGATTGAAAGATACTTTACTGCTTATCACAACAACTACGTGCGCTATAATGGGTAAATTTAGTTGGCATTTCTTTTACTGTTCGACCCGCTTAACGTCTAAAGCTGCTTCCGTTGCCAAATGCGTACTGCAAGATATCTCACTAGCCTCGGTACGTTCTGTATTGCACAGATATTTTTATTTGTTCACCCCTTCTCCCCCCCTCCCCCCCACCTTCCGCGATGTATGGTCCAAACTGAGTGCTTAATTCGGCCATCGTTCGAACGAAAACAAGAGCTTATTCGCCAACTTACGCTACCGACCTCGAACTCGGTTAATAACGGTTGGTGTGCACTTCGAGCAATTCAACCGATAGATCATAATAGGATTAAAATCTTTGCAAGACCTGATACACTAACACATGTATCGTTGTTATGTTATAGTTAAGTTATAATTCAAGTTATAGGTAAGGACGTCTGGGGCACCTTAACGGTAAGCTTCACACCATATAATAAAATGAATCTAATCTTTATGTCAAAGAGAAGGGATACGGAAAGTCTTTTAAACACGTAACTTTTCGGCGAACGGCGAACGCAATTGCGCAAATCCGAGAAGCTGACGTAGACCGAAACTTTATTCAATAGCGAGTAGAGACCAAAACAAATACAAAATACAAAACAAACAAACAAGAAGGTAAAAAACGATCCTACAGACATTGCTTGGCTACCTAAGCTTCTTCAGGAAAATTACTGGTCGAAACGTGCACAAGCAGAGGCAAACACTGTAACTTCCTCAACAGTTGAGAGTAAATGAGGGCCCATAATTTCGTAACAAAAAGAAAAAATTGCATACTGTATAAGTAGTAAGTACAGATCAGAATTAAGCTCGGAAAACAAAGCACTTGAGGAAATACAAACAGACAAAAGAAAAAATAATCGTACAGGATCCGTGAAAGATGTAAAACTAAATTATAACTTAATTATTTCAGTAACTGAAGTTGTGCTTGATGCTTTGTTCCCAACTCCAAGAAGCGACCAACACGTAACTTCTACTCATGTCATCGCTACATTATCCAGCCAACAGTTGACGAGAATTGAAAAAAATCATCAGCCAGTGCGCGATAAGCTTTTAATTTCATTTCGCAGATCTTTATTTTCGGAAAAAAGGGGAGATTAAATCCCGCCAAAGAAAGGCACAACAAGATATATTTAGTAGGAATTGTGTTTTAATTCAGTCGCGTGTCCGGCTGAAGGTGACCTTTCATTCGTAAAATCGGTCACATGAAAGTTAGATAGTAGAACTCAAATGCAGTACTTCAGATTGTGCCTAGCTGAGATTGTTATGTTTCCTCATGTCCGTTCTTGATGAAGCCAGCTTCTGCCAAGTTTTTAATTGAAAGCTATTCAAACTATTACAACGACTCACGTTTCACTTGAAACTGAAGATGAATTGAGAATCATCCGCCAAAAACGATGTTATAAACTCAAACAGTCGATGTTCTTTATCGATGTTAAAGCTGATTTATCAATTCTCTCACGTAGGGGGTGTTTGATTTTGACATTTTATTTGAAATTTGAGTACTTGCTGGTCCAATTTTAAACTCAAACATTGGGAGGGAAAGATAGATAATCAGCTGATTATCGACTTACGAATAACCGAACTCCAAAGCTGTTGACCTTGTCTACTTCGAGTCATACAAATATATCTGCAGTCAAGGTAAACATCTCATTTAAAGTAACGTATGGAAAAAAGGCTTCGGAGTAGAGGGAGGGTGAAATTGGCAAATTCTCCAGAAATCTCGGCCATAATCTGACATTTTAGTTACTTCCCTCACTTCATTACTTAGTTAGAGATGAAAAGGTTAAATTTGCTCTCGACGTTACCTTGAAACCAGACCCAATTTTAGAGCATCTTGGTCAAAATCTGACCGTAACGGCTTCGAAAAACATACCCGCTGAGATGATTCATACCTGAATAACTCGTATGAGGACGTTTCCCCCCCTCCCCCAGTGAGAAGTGTATGGTTATCGCAATCTTGACTTGCCACAACTTCCCTTACACCTGTGTTTTGTCGACACACCTAAAAGCTGCTAAATCACTGCATCTCACGTTGTTTGAAACGATGAGACAAAATACCTTTAACGTAAAGGAAACCACAAAATATTACATACTATTAGATAAGATAAACAAAAATTAAAATAGCAAGAGGTGCTGAAAATGGATCATGGGTCGTAAAAGGTCCAGAACATGAAAACGGATTGAAAATGATAACCGGGCAAGCTTTAAGATAATTTTTCCGATGTGCAACGTTTCTTAGCTTCTTGGAGAAAGTTCACACTTTGTTTTTTGAGTTGTCCTGGTAATTCATGAAGCACAGAGTCACTCTGACGTTATAATTATAGTAGATCTGATTAGATTGGCACAGCTTGGTGTATTTCCATTTCCTTCTCACATAGCAAAAGACAGTAAGCAAACTTAAACCCCGGCCCTTGCAAGCAGAATAACAGTAGTAAAAATATTGACGGCAGACAATAAGAATTGACTCTGTGAATTTTTCACTCGCTCGATCTCCAAAAAATATCGATTTTCCTCTGCTATCAGTTACAATTTTGTTATCAAAAACAGCAATACCCCTATGTAAATATTTTCTTTTTTTATCTCATTTCGCTCATCTATGGATATTGTCAGAAAAAAAAATTGGTACAGAGCAAAGATGTCCCTCTATGAGATTCGCGAGGCCGTTAACTTTTGCCCACATTCCTGACGCGTTTCTCGTTCTTAAATGCAGCACCGCTGTTTACGCCAAGCGCGCCTTGAGCAGCCTACCATTCACGCGCAAACATCGTGATGATAATTAGACAATCACGTTTTGCAAGTATCACATGATCAGTTCATGATTCATGTAAACTGTTCATGACTGTCGCCGGTGCATGTAAGATAACAGACGTCCCGTTTTCTATGATTATCAAACTCTTCTTTCAGCAGCACAATGTAAAAAAAAAAAAACACAAAATACAAAACAACTCCAAAATGGATTTGAAACTCACGTAGAAAACCAAGTGTATATGATACATGAATACTGAGGACGAAGTAAAAAGTTACGACTTAGAGCTTCAGCAAAGCCGGACGCCGTCGACATCTTAACTCCTCTTTAGGAAAAGAAGTTTAAAGAATAACCTGTCGCCTCTTTTATACAAATCGTGGCTGTGGTCTACTTTCTATAATAATCAGGAATGGTGTAGAGTGAAATTTACCCTCTGTCGTAGATTATCGCTATCTGGATAGCAATAAGCTATTAGGAAAATGGCTTGGAATGTTTTGATTGGGTCATTAAAAAAACTGTAGCTCGTTTATGAAAGTGCATTGAATAGTCGAAATGTAAAAACCGAAAAAATCAGGTCGTGCGCTCTTTTCCTAGCAGTTATCGAAGGCTGAAAATTTCGACTTTTTGTATATATATTTTTTTTTAACTTCCTTTATCTCAGACTAAAGTTTGTCAAAGGATACTTCTATGGTTACCAAAATGACTCCTATATAAATATTCGTCTCACAATATTGTTCTGGTCTCAACCCGTTATCGAAAGGATTGACCTCAAGAAGTATTCGTTAATAGTCTCTCGAAGTTTCATTGATTAATCATTCTTTTCTACCTTATGCCCTTGCAGAATTTGATGTAAGTCAATTTCATTAGTTCAATTTCCATCGAAAAAGAAGTGGTTTATGAAAATATTTTTCAGATAATCCTAAATTGCGTCTTAAACCTGGATAAAATCGATTTTCTAAGGGATTTGGCACTCGCAGTTTTTTTTTTTTTTTTTGGCGAATTTTGCGGTAACTTTTGATGACATTGTAAGAAACGTCTAAGTCCGGAAAGATTATTTGCTTTGTTCATGAGCTGCTAAGGATGTGAATATTACATTGGAAGAGACCTCATATGACGCAGGTCAAAGCTGAAAAAGGAAATTTCTGATGCATTGTAAAGGGCGAATGCAAGAATAGAATACCTTGATGGCATGTAGAGATATGAACCAACTGCGTGTGTGAATTTATTATTAACCTATGAGGAGACCTTGACTATTTTTGCAAAATTTGGTAACAATAGCTTGATTCTGCTGAGTAACTATGATATTTTTCGTGGGATTAGGCGAGGACGTTTCTTGTTGCACTTAAAAGGAGAAGTGTTTAGCAAAAGTCGCCCTGCACCGTTTAACATTGATTTTACGTGGGCAATAAACAAAGTGTAATATAAGACGAGTTTTCCCGTCTAATTATAGTCCCCGAGAAACGGTCATTCCTACCAACTCAAACAGGAACCATATGGCAAAGGTCAAGTTCCCACAAATTCGATTCGTTGACAAGTGATATTTCCATTTTCCTCGAGGGGCGTATAAATCCCGCGTCGCGATGCATCGAAGTCATTAGATAGACATCTGTGCTCGAGGAGGACACCGCAAAAAGATAGAGATTGTGAAATACGTTTCAAGGATTCTACCTAACTTTGTTGCACAAGAGGCAACGCCGCTAGAAATATACCATGAAAGAAGTGAAAACTCAGAGAGATTGGCATGACATCGCCTTTCGCTTATCAGGTATGGTTTTCAAGATGATATGACGATTTATTTACTCGCCTAAGCCGCGCTGTTTACCACGCATCTTAACTGATGCAAGTTTTAATTGAGGGAGAATGATTGTTCTTACGAGAGTGTCACGAAGAATAGTAAAATACTCTGACAATTTAATTGCTAAGAATTCGAGAACAAGGCTCGTCTTCGATCAGATATCTTCCTTCAAAATAAGAGCATTTTTGAAGCAAACGGATCCAAGCTGCAGTCGAGCCAGGGTCTTTTGACGAACTGACGCCATTTTCGCATCTTACTGGTTCGTGTCTACATCCGACGAATATCGAAAAGTCGTTGTTAGAGATCATAGAGAGAAATACGGCAGTTTTGAAATACTAGTTTTCAAATAGATTTGTTTCTGAGATTACAGTTTCATTGGTGGTTACTTTCTCTTAAGCCTTCCGACACGCGTGTTTTTTTCGCTCATCCTTTTGTTCTGAGAAGCTGAAGCTCATTATATCCGGTTGTCTTTTTACATTGCAGCTCTTTGTGGAGGATTTGAAAAATACGACATCGTGGAAGATACAGGCTTTAGTGCTAAGAATAGAAGAAAATCTTCCCAAGAAAGACCAAATGACCAAGACTTAATCAGGAGAGGCTCTCTTCCCCAAGCACGTAAGAAAGGAACTCAGGCTCCACTCCAAGACTCACGCATTTCCCTCACCAAAAGAAGTTTGAGTGACGGGGTAGTAGTTGTAGAGAAGAACACGGATTTTTCAACAAGAAAAATCGACAGATCGCCCAAATCACATTCACTGGACTTAGACGTCTCGTCTTTCGACTTCAGCGAGCTCAGGAGCTCAAGTTTATGCTCTACGGAGTTATAGACAGTACATAAACATTTTACAAGGCCGCTCACAAGGCAGCTTCGCTCGGGACGAAAAAAAACACTGAACCAAATGAAAGCTTTCACCTATTTATGTTTGCGTATATTGTTTATTTGTATATATGAAATCAAGATGTTAAAATTTCAAGGCCAAAATTATGTACCATTTTAGAAGTGAAGGCTAAGGTCCTTAGCTAAAAAAAGCTATAGAATAATAACTTATTATCTATTGTAGCCGGCCAGACTACAAGTCCTACAAATTAAAAGTCAAGTATCAAAGTATTGAATCCTTTCGTTGAGTTTGCTTTTATCAGCCAAATATTGGCGAAATAAGTTTGTTTTTGTTCTTTAAAATTTTAGTCTGTTGCTCTTCCCTAACTTCGCGTGCAAAGTTTGAGAGCGCAAGTTCCTAAGGAACTTCTCACTCGAAGCTTTAAATTTAGCAAGATGCATATCGCTGTTTACAAATTTAGAAGTGTCCCGTAAGTCGAGGAGGGATATCCATTTCAAGGCTCTTAGAGCCAGATGCGACTCTTGCTATAAAAACATAAAACTCATTTGTTCAACAGTACAACATTAGTTATGTTTATCTTGTTACGCAGCACACATTTCCATTGAATTCAGCGAGGAAATCGTGCTTAAAAGCAACGTTTTTCGACTCCAAAAACCTCTCCAAGCGCTCGAGGTATTTCCTGATTGAGGACGTAAGCACGAGAGCATGTCCGAGACGTCAATTGACCTCTTTTTCTTCTTGGCTTACCTTGGTTTCTCAGGAATTTGCTAAATCACAAGTGATAAGGGAAAAAATCCGGCAGTTAATTTGCGAAAATCTCATTAGGATCTGACCTCAGAAATGCGTCCAGAAAGTTCGCCGAAAATGATCCCATAGTATCACTTCAATCCTTTGTTTTGTTTTCTGCTAACGTATCGGCAATGAGATATTTTACAAATACTCGCGGATCTTTATATTAAGCTTTCATACGAACCATTGTCTAGACGAATTGGCTTCGGATGATGCGAATTTCTTTGGATTTTGCTCCAAGATTTAGGATTTTTTCGCAGGCAAAACCCCAGTGCCTCTTTGAAAGTTTATAAGGATTCTCGAGGCTCTTGACATTTCAATGGAGTCTTTTTGAAGTTTCATTTCTTTAATCCCTTTAAATTTTCAAAAGAAGCCGACACTATCACTAAAATTTCACTTTGTGTCATTAACTATACCTTTCAGAGGTGAACCGACAGAGTTTTACGTGCCAAACGGTAACAATTTTTCAAGCCCGCTTCTCGCCTGTAATACGCCGAAATTCATAAAATCATCGTTCGATTCTAAATCTACTTTGATTTTCCTGCTTTACCGGAGAGTTATTATCAAGTATCCAACTGTTAATCTCCAACGTTTTTCTAATAGAAATATTTGTGCTTCGTTATGTCCAGCTTTAGACTCTCGACTCCCTATAGATTTTAATAACACGTGAGGAGTGAGTACAGTTACATGAAAAGTACGATTTTTACGACAACATAAAAAAACGATGTCTCTGTGCGCTGGGTAGTCGACGATGTAAGGTTAGGAGATAAATTTTCACGCGTTGGCTAACGATCAAAAGCCAGGCAATGAATTGCAATGAATTTGTAATGAATTGTTATCGTTTGGCTAAGGATGCCTAGTCCTTTCCGATGCGGTGGTAAGCTTTCTACTGTCATTCAGTCTTTTCTGGGCGATGAAGTCGATTAGTTACATGAAAAAGAACTACTGCATTAGGTAGTCGAAAGGTCGCGCTTCACAGCGGAAGTGACTGCATCGTGAAACAATCGATAACAGTTCATTTCTCAGAAGTGTATTCATCACTACCACCCGATTTTGTCACTATAAATAACTAAACTTTTAACGATATGAGGTTAATTTTTAGAAACCATTTAACAACGTTCAAAGCCTTCAGTTCATTTGAATTTACAATTTTGGACATTTAAAACAAAAAAAAAGAAAACATGTTTGCATACTTTCAAGATTGTTTGCATTATTTTTCTTTCCATTTAAGAGATAAATTCTAGAAAAAACAATCTCGACAAGAGCCTTCACCTCTTTTATTGTTTTGAGAAGTTTTCGTGGCAACAAACGCCGGAAGAGCATTTCCCTTGTTCATAAAGGGCAGAGATACAAGTTGACAGTGCTATCTCGGGTAATTATTGTGGATCCGGTATTTTTCCTTTTTTTCCCTCTTTTTTTTTTGGTTATTTCCTGTGATTCGTGACGATGTAGGAAACCACCAGTTGCCAGACAATAGTGGTTATTGACGAAAAAATGATAAAAGAATGATTCATCATCTTCTTGTGAAAGTGAAAATTTATGTTTGATGCTCGCTTGCCTGTTATCTTAATTAGCAAGTCTTTTCAAAAGAGTGCTTCTCAAAACAATTAATTAGATTTAATTGAAAAAGAGCGGTTTGAAGCTGGATTAATCGTCTCTTACGTAAGCACTTCACGAAATTTTCAGAAGGCATTTGGCACTGTTTTTGAAGGAAAGGAAATAGTATTGCAACGTATATAATGGAGGAATCAGTTGGGGGTTAGGAAAGTAACCACACTGAGTGCTGTAGCACTGAAAGAGCAACGCGAAATGAAACGAGGAAAAGTGTCGATGTTTACCAAATGCATGCCTGGTACAAGCGAGAGTGTAAACTACGATTAGCAGATGTTAAACAGCGCAAAATCCGATTATAAACATTGCGCTAAATGTCTTAATGAGAAGCACCGACCATGCGAAGCCACACGCAAGGAAGAAATTAACAGAATGTAAAAGGAGTTAGCCCATTTAACCCCAAGTGTGATCAACATTCAATTTCTTCTTACCACGGTAACACTGCTATAGTAAAGATAAAGGTACTGAGAAAAAAAACAAACAATCCGGAAGGGAAAGACACCGTTGGACATGTTTTTCTCATCTTGGTTTTATGATGATGTTTGAACGTCAGTTAACTTTACAGCGAATATGTGTGCTGACATTAAGTTTTGAGGACTTGATTTAGGAAATTTTCAAGAAATTTTCCCGATTTTTAAAACACGTGTAACTCCAATCTAAATGCGCATTTGCAAATGGGCATAAAGCCCTTGACACGATGACCTCGCAAAATCCGCTCGCCCATAAGTGATTCACAAAATAGCCGGTTGCTTTTCCGTTTTGTAACATTTTTTTTAACGATGATAACGACTGCGAGGAAATTTTATATAAAAAAAGAAAAAAACCCGCAATTTTTCCATTCGTGGGCCTAAAAAGCATCTCTGAACTTGTCTTGCGGTAAGCTTTATTGCGCTAATTGCTTACGTGGGCATTTTATCTTCTGTCCTCCCAACAGGATCCGATTAGAAATTATTTCGTGGGAAATATTCAACTAAATGTTTTGAACTGATAAGGAATCTTTGACTGATGCTTCCACTCCCTCTATTCAAACATCTTCAAGTCTTATCATTTAATCTTCGTTTCTTGTGCATTTAGCTGTGAAACTTGTGTGCTGGCCCTTGTGAATAGCTTTGCAGGAAGCGCGTTTCTCGTCCCGCGGGAAGATTGGAGATTGGTTCGGACGGAGGTTTGCCAGGAGTTTAGCACTATATCAGTTATACCCTTGCAGGAGAGGCTTAGTAGGAATATTGCTCTTTCGGTTAGCGTTTTATATAATTGGCCATTTTACGGCTAACAGTTAATGTCTTCATATTGCTGTCGCCAGCAATTATTCCTACGGTTATCCTTTTTTACAACTAACAGCTAAAAAGTGACAAAGTTTACGCCTAACAGCTAAATCTCAAGCAGACTTTTTGCCGTTTCGCGTTCAGTCAAGGCTTGATACTTTCTTCTTTACCCCAAGCAAAGAAACGCTGGAACTTAAGCATGTTCAATGAGGGCCTGATTACTGGCTCTAAGTTGTAAGAAATTGAAGTGAAATCAAACAAAATCCATTTGTAAGTTAAAAACTTGTGTAACTTAAACTTAACATAAATTTAACAAAAGTTTTAATTTTTGACAACTTAAAAGTCGAGGCAGGAGTTTTATATCATATGTATAAATTTTCATTTCCTTATGGACATAACGGCTTTTTGCGATTAACGACAACTTTCGGCAAGCAGCGGGCCTCGCTACCTGAGTACTTGCACTAATATTTCTACGACATGTACCTTAGAAATAGCCATGTTAGGGAATTCAAAATGGATCAAGAGATTACTTTTGTCTAATTGTATCAAAAGAAGCAAAACTTTCTGACAATTTCCAAAAATTTCAAGGAGATTTTGTTATCACGTTGGATTAAGTTAAAAGAATTTGAGTCTTGCTGCACTTGGCTAAGATTGAAGTATGTGTTAAAGCTTGCCAGTACAAATCGATCGATTCGCTTTTCATAATTAACTCCAATGTTTTTTTAAAAATTGGTCACAGAATGATCTCGTGTGCACTTTTATCATTTAAACTACGGTGTTATACAAGGATTTCCAGCCCTGAGAAAAGCCGTAACAACACACGTGTAAAAATACGATATTCTTTCACGCGTGTTTGATATCGCCAATAAGCTGCTGACACGCCACTCGCCTTTCGCGCCACTCGGTCAAGTTGATAAATGAACGATAAAGCCTTCAGGATTCTCAATACAAGATAGTTTCTCGGATGATGGCGGCTATACGCTAAAAAATCCGTATCGCTCACAGACAGTGACCTTCAAACTTTCCTATAGGGGAAGAAAACCAATTATGTAATATACGAATAGAAAAACCGAAAGTTACGTATTGGGTGGCTATGGTGATGGCATTTCTCGCGGCTGAGAATGAAAATCGACAACTGGAAGATTTGCCGCAGGCCGATTTTAGTCGTTTACCGGAAAGACTTCTTCTGACGGTAAGGACAAAGTCGATAAATAAGAATTTTATAAATTGAAAATTGCACCCTTTGTTCTTTTCATGATTCAACGCATTTTTTCATCTTAAGAGTTAGCGCCAACGCACTCCTCGATTGTTATTTGGGGCTTGTCGATTCATTTATTTTCACCCATGAATGAAGTCGGCTTTTCTTTTCAGTAAAGGGCTATTGTGTTTCTACGATAAACAAAATAATACATGGTTGCTTGTAGATTTGTAGATATGGAATGTCTCTCATCGTGTTCAACTCGACATCTCACTCGTTCGCTGCGCTCCTTCGTGAGCTATCGAGTCGAACAATCGAAGAGAAATTCCATATCTACGTGCACCCATGTATTATTCTCTATTTAGCACACAGAACCCAAGCTCTTACACATTTTGTTTAGATAATTGTCCTCATTCCAAGCAGTTTTGAAATGCTTAGGTAACTACTGTCAAATCGGAAAGCTAATGTTTCCATAAAAAATATCCTATTTGGAATCATAACTAAACAATGTTCTTTAACGAATTTGCAGATTGAAATTTATTTAGTGGAAAAATCTTTAAGTAGGCAGAGTTGACCTTTCCACTTAGCATATCCTATTTGGATGAGTATTTGTACAATGCAAAATAATTCTGTGGCACTACACGAGAGGTCAGCTCATTCATAGAATTCAGAAAAGAATTTTGAAAAAATTATCGATAATAAAGACTGTCTGGAGAGGGAATGGATAGTGAAGTCAATTTGAATGAATATAACTAGTTAAGAGTCGGAAAACATCAAAGTCAGCCCTATATCAGTGTTGTGCATTAAGTATGTCAGCAATTGCTGAAACAATTACCGAGGTATGAATAATGAAAACGCCAATTCAAAAGAAAATTGAGAGCAGAATTGCATTTTATAAAGTATAATTGAACATTTTAACTGGTTCAATCATACTATTGTGCTGTAGCCTTTATCACGTCAGATCTCAAGGAGCTGTTACCCGTTTATAGGCGTACACACTTCCAAACTTGTTCACAATACCTACAATGTATCTGTAGCTTAATACTACGGGTTTATGCCAAACTTGAATGCACCTTTAATAAACTCCCAGATAAACAAATGTAAAGATTAAAGATGTGTAAACGTGTAAACGTGATTCGTCTGAAAATAAATAATAATACAAATATCTACATACAAATGTGATAACGACACGAATCACGGCTACCGGGGTTACGTAAACCTTACGTTAACTATCTAAAATAATTTGGCAGTTCTTAATGATAAACAAATGCAAATGCAAATTCTAGTTGCTACGACGGTATCATTTAAAAATGTCAAAATCTTAGGTTTTTTCATATACGTTATATTCCTATTAATATAATAACTCTGCTATTAAAATACGTTGCTTTACGTGTCCATAACAATTCTGGAAAACAGTACCGGTTTGTGTATTATTATTATAATTATTATTATTTGATCTAGGAATGGACCTAAGAAGGAAATTAACTTTAGTGTGTTTTAAAACAATGAAAACCAATAATTCACCCCTTTTTGCCTTTTTTAACAAATTCCAGATATTATCATTAGATGCAGCTAAATAGTACTAGATAAGGCAGGAGATTTAGCAAGCTCTATTGAGCTTTCAGAAAGATTGTGCTATAGCATTCTCATTTATTTGATACAAAAGGCGTTCATAGTTCTGTTTCAATAGTAACAGGGAAATTAAATACATGAAAATACACGTAAAAAGAGTTTAATCTTAAATAACACCTAACATAAACACCTTAAAGTACATTATATGGCAGATTTTGGATATATAATTTTAGCAACTTCATAGACAAATGAAATGACTTAATGCCCCTAATGTCACTCGTCAAATTGCTCCATAGAAATGCTCCTCCATACCTAGCAAAAAATTTCCACAATTCGTTCTTGTATATACAATATGTATTTTGGATTTTGATCGTGTATCATAAGTCGCATTTTGTCATTTTTAGGAAAGAAATTATTAAAATACATTGGTAGATTGCTGTGGTTATATAATTACATGAAAATTACTATAACATATGTGTTGAGCTGATGATATATATTCAATATTTTTAAAGTTTCAAGCTATGGCGTCGATTCTTCCGTGCGATTCGAAAAGGTCATTACTCTCATTCATTTATTCTGAATCTGGAATATAGACTGTAATCTCGTTGAATACGCACTTGTCCAAACGACGTTGCAATATGTTAGATCTAGATATAACATAGTGTTGTACAATATTTTAAGTGTTGGAAGGGATAGTTACGTGGTGTCTCGCCTGACCATTATATCTGTCATCTTTGACACTTTCATTGCAATGTGATCAATATAGTATTTCTACGATAGTTCCTCATTAAGCTATGAACGGAGTCTTTTTACGAGAAATTTTAAGTACGGTAACTTTGTCAATGGTAAGGGACATTTTCGCATGAATCATATAGGCTCGTTGCTGTATTATCTTTTACTTTAGTTTTAAAAGGCTTTGAACCTAGATTTCCTTGAAACTTCGCTTAAAGATAAATCTTGATGTGTAGGTTTCAGTTTACTGACTGAAAAAAATTGGAGACATCGAGGTCAGTTTGGAGTTTTAGGCGTATGAAGTGATAATCAAGGGTGATTCTTAAACACTGTAACAAAATATCGTAACCACCTGTTATATAATAAAGTCTATGCAATGATCACTGCTTGTAAGCAGTAATCACGGATTTTCTGATACGCTTTTAAATGATACTTAAGACATAAACAAATGATGGTGTCGATTCATCAGAAAGTTACTGTTCAATGATAACTTAACACTTTTAAGCTACTTAACACGTTTCAGTTTTCTCCGTATCATCTGTGAGGTTTAATTTTTTTGTAAAAATTTAATGCAAGTGACAAAGGTTGGGCAGATGTTCTAAATACCGGCATCGAAGATAACGTTGGAGATTTCTTGATCAACGCTTGAAACGCATTTGTGTATCTTGAATGGTGCAAATTCAAGCATGAAAGTTTGTATTAATTTCACCACTCATACATTTCGATGGAATTGAAAATAATTGCTAAATAAAATCATCATCAATTTCGGTGCATGACCTTGGCTAAGCTTTAATGAATGTTATCTCCTGAAAGGTCTAGTATAGCAGTTAAACGTTTTGATTCAAAATACTTCAAGTGTCACGAAAGATACATTTCGGTTTATTTAACTCTTTTGGCTGGCAGTATCTCAAGATCGATACCTCTGCACTTATAAAGGAAGTTCTAGAAATTTCACACTTTTGTCGGATAAGACATTGAAACTACAAAGGGAAGCTAGTGAATAGACATCCTTAGGGGTTAAAACGTTTATTCATCAAAGTTCATGAAATAATGTATCATCTGACTGACAGCATGAATGGATAACTTACTTCGTTCATGCACGTGCCGTTTCACCTCTATACGGCTAAGTTATGTAATGCATTACGTAATTATAAAATAACTTAGCGCTTTGCACTGAGGTCACGCGTTCATGAGAAACAACTGAAGCATTTATGATGTCCAACGAGTGGACCTTTAGAAAACCTTCTATTCACCCTGCAGTTGGCCAGATTACGCATTAAATGCCTATTTTAGTCCTTATTTGACCAGATCCGATTAAAGAGGGATTGTCTTTCCATTTTATGTACATCAAGACTGCTACGTTCACCTGAACTACAGGTGAAATAAGAAACAATTAATTGAAAGATCACTACCAAAACTCATCGACAGTTCAATATAGACAACTAGTATGTTAATTTATATCGTTACGCCTGGAACCTTGAACAAAATTGGAACACAAGGATCAATTGGAATCCATCTGAGTGGACACTGATTTTCAAAAAAAAAGGTTTTCTCGAGGATGAAAACTACCCATAAAATTTTAACTTAAAATTGATTGCCCTTTCTTGACTTTCCATTTAATAGTTTGTTTTCGCACTCCGAATTCGTGGAGAACAGAATGTAATCACTTAATTGACGATCATCTTTTCGTGAGTAACAATAAATGAAGGTGGCTAACTTCTATCAGCACGAGGCCCCGCCGCATGTCAAATATAAGAAAAGAGGTAATAATTCAAGTCACGTGCACAGTGGGTATATAAAAAACACGACCTCTCTCGTGTACATAAGTTATCAATTCATGGCGTAGTTTCGATCAAACGTTTATAACATGAAATGTGAATTACGCAAAGTTTGGGCAATTGTTACTTCAAAGAAGTCAGAAAAACAAACGAGGCCACGCTCAAAGTCCATTTCCTGCTCAAGAGAAGCTTCACATCCAGAAGCCAGTATTCTCTTTCATAACAAAGAATTTGAGATTGAAAAACAGACTCACATCCCTTACCGTATCAGGCAAAGGCGACGACGATCTCAGCCTGAAGGAAGAAAAGGCCAAATAGGTCGTGGCGACCCATGGAATAGCAGCCCTTCTATTAAGAGAGAGATGGACGCCAGTAAAAAACGTCTTTCCACAGACTTTCTTCAAGGCCTTGAGATCGAGGACAAACAAGCAATTTGGAATCCACTTAAATTAACGAAAGTCTTCAGTGACACTAGTATTCAAGATGGTTTTTTGACAACCACACTTTGTTCAACAGAGCTTTGAGCTTCACAGGCTTCCAGACCAAACGTCGCCGGTCCATAGGTTTTTAGTCGGTGAAAAATTTAACGCTACTTCATGTGGTGTTCTGCAATTACATGGTCTGATGTCCTTCTATTTTGAATGTAGCATGAGGGCTCATGGAAACTGAACAAAGAAATCCTTGACAAGACATTTCTTTTCTGGCTTCATTGCTTCAGGCGATGTACCCACCTACTACGCTTGTGTTCGATTTTACCCACCTACTACGCTTGTGTTCGATTTTACCCACCTACTACGCTTGTCTTCAACCTTTTTGTTGTAGGATACATCGTCTCTCATAATTCCACTGTGGGCAGCTCTACGAATTTCACATTTTAGCTATCTCTGAAGGATTTCAGGATGAATCAATGATCAACCGGAGCCGCAGTTGCATTTAAAACACATGTGTATATATGTAGAGGTATTCAATACATTTAAGTATGCACTCAGACCACTACCGGATGATGCGAATGACACGAGCTATCATTTATCGGAATAATCATTAGGAAGCGTTGGGCTTAGATTTTATATTTTCCTGTTATCAATGAAAACATAGGTCTAATGTGACGTACATAACCGTGTCATTTAGAAAATAGGATTATTAAGTTCGTAGTTTAGCACTATCTGCATAAACTTGACCCGAAGGTAAAAACCTGCGCCAAAGGGAGACAATAAAGCTGATTTCTTTTTGTCCAACAGATAGATATTATATCGTTCGTGAACATTTTGGGTTTGTATACACAACTTTAATGAGATACTCCAGATTTAAAACCTATACCTCCCCTCCCCCCAAAAAAACATATATTATTACTGCAAAATCAACGATGAAGCATCTACGTTTGTATTTTAAATCGACTTCAATTTTGTATTACACTCCTAAGCGTCTAATTTTGGGACTGAGGCTGAACTTTCTTATCTTCGGTTTTTTTTTTTTTTTTTTTTTTTTTTTTTGCATATTGAGCTTAAAAACATTCTTAACATCTTCTTGAAGTTGTGAGGTAGTATTTCATGATGAATCACCTAGATTGTGACCAGACTAAGTTCGATTACAAACTGAGTTGTTCTTTGGTGTATCGTGTTAATCAGAATAAGTTGATCACAATTTTAAAAGTAATTGATTTTGCAGAAGTGGGAAAGTACTGTGGATCGTACTGTAGACGTAGTAAATAAAGTGACTTTTATTCAATTTGCCATTTTGCCATACAAAGCTTCATTGATGTCGTGAACTTAACCCCTACCAGAGTCCTAAATTTATTTTTGAATCGATCTCTTCGAAGAGTGTTGTCATTTAACAGAAAAAAAGTCATCGATTGAGTTAGGCTTGGGTCAAACATGCAACCCCCCTTCCGGTTGCATCTTGCTAATTTGATGTCTGTTCCTTCGCAAACTGTAATCCAAAAGGTATTTTTCGCCTGCAAAAAATTCTATGGTCCCAGAAAAGCAGTTTAAAACATCGTGACTTTACTTCTCATAGCATTTGTAAAGTTCGTTTGGATGATTGACGTGGTTGTTGCAGAGGGTGAGAATGTCTGAAGACAGCATTTGATTCAAAGGCTGTCAGTTTTCTGTGATCTGCCTAAAAGTTTGAGACGGATGTTTTTTTCGTCTTGTCACGAGCTTGGGAGAAAGAAAAAATACTGAGTACCCTCGAATAGGAATCGAGCCTCCGCACTCTGATGCTCTACCACTGAGCCACAGAGACTCCACGGTGAGCGAGGTCTATTACGAAGTTCATATGACACGCGTCCCACATACTGTTAGGATCAACAATGTCTGCAGCGTAATGTTTATAGATAGAATTAAGAGAGATGGTAAATTTTAATCTCGGTGAAGAAATAGGGAAAGACGTTTTTTTCGTCTTGTCACGAGCGTGGGACAAGACGAAAAAAAGATGTTTCTCTATTTCTTTACCGAACTCAAAACTTATACTCTCTCTTATTTCCATCTGCATAAAAGTCATTTGAACTTGGCCATCATTCTCCGTACCCGTAATGTGCCCTTATTTACGCTCTTTTATTATTAAAAATTTTAATTATTAATTAATTAATTAATTATTTTAAAATTTTCAAATAAGAACCTTTTTTTACAAGAACGTTCAGACTGAGATAACCCAAAATTTTAAGAACATACTAAGCACATACCCAAACTGAGAGTCATTCAAGAACGTCTTTGCTTTGCTCTTTTTTGTCAGCAGTAAAAATAAAGGTAAAAGAAATGTAAAACTGTGGTCTGAAGAGAAAGTTAAATGAAATACATAGGGGCCCTTTTTAAACAATAATAATAAAATATGGTTTTCCTATTGCACGACACGCTGGAGAACAGCTCAGTTTGTATTATGGTTAAACTTAGACCGCTCACGTCCGCATTGATTGCTATTGAAATACTATAACTCACAGCTTTAAATGTTAAGAACGTTTTTAGGGTCAAATCGCAAAAAAAAATAATAATAAAGCTCAGCTTCAGCCCCACAATTAGACGCTCTTAGCAAATAAAAGGAGTGTAATACAAAAATGAAGTCCATTCCATTTTAAATACAAACATTCTTCCTCACGAACACTGATTTTGCAGCGAGTAACCAAATGCAAATAAAATGTAACTCAACTTCCACTTTAAGCTAAGCATTTCGATTTAGTGCATCTAAAAATACCAATCACAAAGGCTCCTCAAATGAATAATCAAGCTTCTGTTATTTTGTTTAAAAAAAAGTGCTAGTTGTTCATCGTGACGAGAAAAGATAAGAGATTGGTCAATATTTCCCACCTGGAGGAGGGGGGGGGAGGCAAAGTCGGAGGATTTTGCTCCAATCACAATAAAATTTACCCGATCCTCGATAAGGTCTCTGTAGTATTCTAATGACACTGCTCCCCCCCCTAATTAGCTGTCATTTTTTTATATGTCTCCTCCTTAGACGATGTTAGAGACGAATGAACACTCTTCGTTTCCCCTGAATACCATTTGATCCTCCCCAAAATCCTCAACCCCCTCCTCCCCCTACACGGGGCATTCAATAAAGACAGGTCCTCTCAAAAATGAAGTATCATCGTTTATTTCATGAAAAAAACCATAGTTACTCTTCGTCATAAGGTGACGTGGAACCAGTCGAACCCATCGCCTAAAAAAGAAATTTTGGAATGGAGTAGTTTTGTTTGAGGATCAACGGATTTCTTTTTAAAAAAGCCCTTAAATTGCAAAATTTTGCCAAATTACAATGAATAATTAAATAAAAAAATAAGCAACTCAACAGTATTGAAAATGCAGTGGATTGGGGATTAGTTGGAGAATTCTTGCCCAGATTCCGTTTTCTTTTCGAAACTTTTCAAGCTGGATATAGCTTTGTTCATCATCCTTTGGTCCTGGTTGCCATGTTACGTTGTCGCTTATCGACTAAAGTTTCATTTTTTTAATATCTAGGATAGTTAGGCGATTTCATCGCAAACTCTGTTTCTTAAACACCAGCAAATCCCGCCCCGTCCTGCCCCCTCCCCCCTTCCCCCTTCCCTCCTGCCCCCTCCCCCCTGCCCCCTGCCCCTGCCCCCTGCCCCCTGCCCCTCCCCCTGCCCCCTCCCCTGCCCCCTCCCCCCCTGCCCCCTCCCCCCCGAAAAAAGAATGGTAACATTGAACTGGCACTTAAGAAGAGAAGCAAAGCGTACACATGTTTGAACACCCATAAAAACTTCATTACTACCATGATATCGTCGCAACGACGCGCCAGGCCAAAACATTGCGTAAACAATCTGATTTGTACCTCAACCTACACCACCTTAAAGAATACCGTCGAAACACCGCGACAAACACCGGAAGTACTTGCATCGTGGAACTTCCTATAAATACTTTATTGTTTATGTCTGTTTCATTTCGGTGACCTCTCGGTTCACTAGTGACCTTAAAATTCCAAATTCTACATGTCGGTAAACCTAGAAGCGAGCAGACACAGTGTTGAGTTTCAAGTCGGTTATCAATCCAAGAATTGACTTACTCGCGTAAGACAAAAACCGCGACCGCTCCGTCATATTATACGCATTGCCCGCAAAATTGACGGGCAATGCATGTTTTTCGTTATGAATCACTTTTTAAACGGCGGATAAAAGGGAACTGAAACCACCCTATTTCATTACATTAACCTTGCTAAGAGACGGGTTATTTTCTAAAATTTCTCTCACCCTCCAAGACTAGTATACTGACGATCCTACTCTCATTGGCAGTCAATTTTCTGTTGTCCCCTCTCTATACTCTGTTAGCGACGACTGATCCACCCCCCCCCCCCCCCCGTACATTTCCCCTTAAATCGTATCATCGCCCCCCAAAAGCCCCCGACCCTCCCTCCCTCCTCAGGCAATTGATAACGACTATTACCTATCTTTCATTAAGCCAGGTATTGTCGTTCCAATAGAAAGAAACGTGAGGGCATTCGTTTTTGGCAGATATCAGGTTCCACATCACAAATTTTCCAAACACGATAACCGTTAACAGACTTTTTAACTTTATTTTAAACCTTATTTTCACTACTACTTGAATAGTGTTCATTATTGCGAGGATCGCTTCCATATTCATTTCTTTATCCACAGTTGACATAGATGATATTCATATATTTACAGTCATTTAGACTTTTTAGTAATCGAACCAACTTCTTAGTCGCGATATACAAGTAAAGTCTTTAAAGTCCTTAGATTACAACTTATAACAAGAACCTAGAAAAAAAAAACCACATTCATATCTTTTAGCATCTGCCTCTCAGCAAAATTAACTTGTGACTCCCTGGCGAATGAATAGGCAGCTACTTATGTCTGTTCCTTTCAAATGACTTTAGATCTTTGAAGGGTAGACACAATGAGCAAAAGCTACTCACAGGGAAAGAAGAAAAACAAAAAAACATTGGAAAGACATCGTTTGTTCCTTTTCGGTGTTTTCGTTTGCGTTTGTAAATTTTTTCACTGTTCATTGGATTTGAGATAACCAAGCAGCTCAGATATAATTCCATTTACTTAGGTTTCCTTTTTTTTTCCTCTACTAGTCCTTAAGACGTTTGTGAAAAGGTAGCTAAAAGTAGTTACTCATTCAATAGATATCTACCCCGTACTACTTGCCATACTCAAGGTAAACTCCTCTATGGGTGAAACAATTATAATCGATAACCGATCCAAGTGCCAAATGTTTTTAGAATCGGCCAAACTTTACCACTTCTGGAGAAAAGAAGAAGATGCGAACATCTGACAGATCACGCCAGCTTGACTAAGTGAAATTCTTCGAAAGTTTACGGCGTAATCATAAATGCACAATTTATCTAAAAGTGAACATGAGTCTTGCTCCTCCTGAATTGCGGACGAAGTTTAGCAAAGAAACCGCAATCACAGCGGGCTATTGTCTTATCGTAGAGGCCTGTCACGTTTTTATTTGTTTTACCCTTTTTAGAACATTAAGCCACTCTGATAGTATCCCTGAGTCACGTGGTAAACTTAATACCTCCGATGAATTAGCTTTTATCAGACCACTTAGATACGCTTCATAGTTTACGTCTGTTGAGACAAAACACCTAAATTCTTAGCAGTAGCACGAGTCTCGAAAAATCTAACAAACAAGCCATCCATTTCCGAACTCGAATTATTTTTGAAAGACTTGCATTACGAGGTAGCACTACTTACAGTGAACATTTTTTTTTTAGTTTATTTACAATGATCACGTAGGTTGAATGAAATTGTGCATTCTTATCTTTTTCAAAGCGAAGCAACGTATTTATCCAGTAACTAACTAAATGTCAGCATGCGGGTCACCCAGACTAGAGGCGATGAACAAACGTTAACTAATGTTATAATAACTTTGACAGTACATCCGCAAGCATCTTCATAACTGCGATTTCTGTCAACTGTTGTTACTGTTTTCATTTCTTATCATAGCTGCAAGTAGAAAACACCACACTCGAAGAGCTGACTGATAACTTTGAAATGCTCTTTCCATGCAAACATTCCGTAAACGTTAATTTCAGTGATAGTTTCAAACTGGAAATAACCAGAAAAAGGTTTTCCTTCCACCTTTTACTGGAAATTAAAACAAGTTTATAGATTATTGACTTGTGGTTGGAGCATTCTCATCTTTCATTTTTCGCATGTCTTTGTCTCAGCGTACATGCATAACACACATAATTCAAGTCGTTGAGCAGCAAGCATTATGTAAGAGACAACGAAGGATGCAGTAAATATATGATATCTTATAAATATTTTGCCCATAGCCATAGCTGCAAAGAGTCGCCCGATAATCTTGTTTGTCGCCAGAGTTAAATCACTTTTACCAGAAACTTTATCTATAAACATCCTCAAGAAAAGGAAATACTTAATGATACTGGCCGACTCTATCCTCAACTTATGGAGGTTTTTCAAATGGAAGCGTCGATTGCCAGACGTCAGTAACCAGTGGCAACAAGTCAAGAAAAAACTGAAAAGAGGCAACACCTTGTTAGAAGGAGTGCTTGTTTTGGCTACCTTTCAATCAAAGCTCCGTTGAACAGAGTGTTGTAGTAGGCAGCTCTTGAAAGCTTGAAGCATCCAGTTTAGTACTGAAACGGTGGTCGAATGCCTCATCAGTTGAATAGCACTGAAAGCGCCTCACATGTGGAACGGACTTGCTTCTACCCTGGCGACGTTTTTTTGCGATTTCCGCCTTGTCTATGATTTGGGCTTCCACTTCACTAAAACTGTTTTCCATCACAGGGGTCGAATTACCGCTGCAAGAAGATGTTTCGCTGGACGCTGAGCTGATATTCAAAGAAATGGATCGACGCCTTGGTATTATACCATACTTTAACTTCTCCATCGCTATTTCCTGAGGGATTGTTTCGGAACACGTAGACTACGAAGTTAGAGGCTTTCCGAGTACACTTTGACCTGTGTGTTGCTCATAAAAAAACGTCTATTTGTCATGTGATTACACTAAGCTTTCAAACTCGCTGATTGGTGTGTTATGTGGCGATGTGCTGTGTCATTTGACGGTAATTGCAGCCTTAAGCCAGGAATCCAAACACTTCGACAAGTGCTGCATCAATAAAACACTTCGTATTTGAAAGATGTTCCGATAACCTCGGGCTAAAATTAGATTGTTAATTTAACTCGGCTGCTAACAATGCAAGGTCAAAAATTAACAAAGATCATCAAATATTCAGTCACACTCATAGATTTAGCCCTAAATAATTTTAGTCTGTGTGCTTCATCGACAGCCACATCCTTGTTTACAACATAAAGGTATACAGATTTCCCACGGGTCTCATTAAAACCACTAAATGCCTGAGTGCGGGATCAAAGTACATGCTACGCATTGAAGACGTTTCCATTGTTCAGTGGTCACACTCAACTTGGATCTAAAAATAACCCAGGTTTAGATAAATATATCTGAAGAGTACTTTTGTTCGTACATGGAAACAATAGACAGTTACTGCATAAACGTTTTGGAAAATTAGAGCTTTTGTGTGCATTGGATGAAAAAATTAGACCCGCCAGATAAAGGCCAACAAAACAGAAATTAGTACCTATGACGACCACGAAAAGTTATTTTTGGCATGTTTCCGAAGGAATTGCGATCATTGGTTCGATTATAGGATTTTGATAGACAGCAGCTCAAACATTATAGTCAAGCTTGCTTTTGTGCCTCTATACGTGATCCTAAGTTGTTTTTGCGATTTCATCTGGACTCTTTTCCGGAGAGTTTTTGTACAATCGGTGGTCAACATACAATCCTAAGTGAAAAAAGAGTTCGCTCAAATTTTCCTTACATGACTGACAAATAACAATCATGGTTACATGTGTCTATAGAAATAGAGGAGTGTCCCAGACCAACGATTGAGTTTGATAAACAACAGCGGCTGCAATAGCCAGCCAAGCCCACTCCGGAGGCAAGGAGGGGGGAAGGAGGAGAGGGGGGCCGGGTTGGGAGGGGGGGGGGTAGTCTTTCGCAAAAACCTGAACTTGGTAAACTTTGGTAATACTTTTCTCCAGTTATAGCCTTGAACAATATCTAGCACTCTAAAAAATCTTGCCAATAACGACACACTTACTTGACTCTGTCCTCTGCATGTTTAGTTAGAGCATCATGAAAGACCGTCATAACGAATACAAATGTATGTCAGATGATCGCTTTTGAACCGGGTTCCAGGCCTATTCGCTCTTTCATTTCTGACCCAGCGATCTTGGCTCGTTTTTCCTCTTTCCTGCAGGAATGAGTCCGTCTAATGGTAGCCCTGAAAATGCCATTCGGTTTTATTAGCGTTCGATAACTGTACTGAAAAGATAATCTCTATGCGCAGTAATCAGCTATCTATTGAATTGAACTTTCTAGCCTATGAAAAATATACATGTATTTCACCTTAAAAGGGCTGATCATTTTAAGCCATCTATATATGATAAGAATGCTACTGCAATAGCCAAAATTGTTTCCATCATATAGAATGTTTTCGCACTCAATTAAGGTGTATCAAATGCTTTTCAAATTCGAAATACCTGCCTATAAAGAGAGAGAAACCCGGCAGTCTTGCCAAACATAGCCTACCAAAATGGAAAGGATTGACCAAAAAGATACGAGGAAGCTTGAACACGGAGAAAAGCAGGTGGGATTGCAAACGAAAAGCCTATAAAAGCATGAGGTTGTTATTTTCACGAGTCACCAACGGCCGTGTAGCCTTTTTATACTGCCGCTGAGTCATGGCGCAAAATGGGCCACATAAAACAGTTTGTCTTGATACTATCCATCAGTTTGCTTGTATCAAAGTCGAATTGCAGGCTATGAAAATTATAGTCAGTGTAGAATACGAACGAAGACACAACCACCTAGCTCAATATTGTTGAATCAAATATCATTTGCACTGCATTCTGTCTCCAAGTTTAGCGTTATGTTCCGAGGATAACCTTTTTTCAAAAGCGACGCAGAAAGTTACCCAAAACTTGATAATTATGATAAAAATCCTTCAATCTCAAGCTTAGTCGTCATACATTAACAACAAAAGTGATTAAGGGAATAACTGATAAAAGTGTTGATGGATTCACAGACATGAGAGTTACTACAGAAATAAATTGACAACAAATTCTTAACTTTGGAAACAAAACATGAACTTGAGCACAAATTTAAGAACAGATGAACCTGGTTAATATTCAATCGTAATTGAATAATAACCACCTTAAAAAAAGGCGCTCATTGTTAAGTCGATCACTTCAAACTCAAATTAAGGTAATCGAATTGTTCATTACGTTGTTGTGGTGACTTGCTTTGTCGGCTGTGTTGTTTATTAAAGAATGCTCAAAACTGTGAAGGAATCTGTTTCAGAATAATCGTTAACACGATCATCTAAGGATGAGTTGGTGGTACTCATGACGTCAAAGATTAATTCAAGGATGTAAAGACCTTCTCAAGTGTACGCACGCAATATAATGATATCAGATGATAAATATAATATGAAAAGACTTGATCAGAGCAAAACCAAAATACAAAAAGCTATGGTCGAAAAAGAGCCAGCGATCACTTTGAGTCATGCAACTCCCCTTAGTTCTGTTACGAACCACCACAAATCATTTACTGCCAAGATCCCAAAGATAAGACAAAACATTTCTTTGTAAGTTACACATGTGAGAGGTTGGTTTTATCTCCACACTCTATCAGTTTTTTTCAATCCTGTATCATGACCTGAGTGCTTTATTGCGTGTCAGAAGAAGAATTTTTAAATTTTTTGATCATTGATTGCAAAACAAATCCAGAGTGCAGTAAGCCGCTTCAGAGCAACAAACCCAATGTGCAGTGAGTCGTCGGCCCCTGAGCGAAAAACAAACCAACAAACAAAACCAAAGGCACGTTTACTCTATGTAATTGCCGTGAAACTCTCGAGATCTGATTCATAGTTCTTTTTAGCCAATCATTTCATTGTAAATTAGTAAAGAGGATTTGGCATCATCGAATATAACACCCACTGCCTCATACGTGTACCCGTTTTTATTTATTTTTATATTTCGCAGTTCTAACATATTAGAGCACCGGAATGCAAAAACATTCCACGGTATAGTACAAGGCAAAATAAAGACGGAAAGTAGAAAAAGATAATGGGCCCAGTGAAGGTTCCAAGCTTTGCTTATTTCCGGTGTATAAGCCTTTTCCTATTGAGCAAAGAACTTCTAAGTACGTCAGTTTTTTTTTAATTAGTTTAATAGTTTCGTTTGTGTTGTTTTCCCGCACTTTCGCCCACGCCTCAAGCGATCGATACAATGCTCGGATTAGTCCGTCGAAATTATAATTATAAGCTAAAATACTAGAAAAGTGAATAACGGTGGAATAATAAATCACATATTCAATGGTTTGACGTATAATAAGCGCGAAAATTTTGCTCACTGCTCGTATTTTTTTCTCGCCCATAACTACGAACCTCGTGAAAAAACAACGCAACTCGCAGAAGATCCGACCGTTTAAAATGTTTCACAATCGAATAAGCCGTTTTCATTACATGGTTGCTAGATAATGAATCATTGGCCTTATAGGGAGAAGTTATATGTTAAATTGCTATAATAATATTTATATTGGCAATCTTCTACTTAAGGCTTAAGGTAAACTTGCCTAATCCGTGACTATGGTGTTATTCCGAAGTTTCCGTCGGAAGCTTAAAAGTGATTTTCTATGACGTTAAACATTCGAGAAATCGTAGGCGGACCATGAAAGTCGTGACGACTTTTTTTTTTTTTAATATATATATATATATATATATATATATCCTTCAGAAAGATGTTCTGAGCGCGGCTTAAGATGACACCAAATACGTCATAAGGAGTCAAAGTTAGTCTAAATTAACTAAGCTTGCTCAAAGCGAATTTTGAAACAATAACTCAGTTAAACATGGTGGCAGCTCATATTGTTGACAGGACGGATGGGTTGTACTTAAACTTCCTGCGTCAACCAGGGTATCCATATAGATAGTTTGCTTAAATCGATTGTGTTGATAATTTGAATTGGCCATCGTCTGAGCTCTGACGGAGGGCTAACTCTCGTAACGTCAGCTTAAGAATCCTTTTAATAAGATGGCCACTTCAAAGTATTAATTCAAACAAATTATCTTGTGATACCTCTGTCAAAGCAAGCATCACAGTTTCTTCAGAAACTTATTCTAAGATATCCGTCTGCTCCAAAAAGTGACTGAAGCTTGAATCGCATTAGGAACTATAGACACAAAATGGCATGAGGTGTAATCCAGAGGTGCTCAATTCATCCGCAAAACGTTATTCTCAAACAACTTAATGCAACCATTACCTCTCAATTACAGCTAACTACACCTATATTAGCACGATGGTTATTGATATATTATATTACCTCATGTTTTATCAATTAAAGGAAGTTATGAACGTTGATGAAGAGTCTGACAGTATTTTGTTTTTCTCCTTAACATTTACTTTCGTTTATACTCAGCTGCTGCCGATGAAATCGTAGTCATAGTGGCCACTGGTTGCAATTTAAGTCCTCTATTCAGAAAATCAAGATTTTTCTTTCCCTCTCGATTTTTAAAAACAACAGTAGACTGCATTTGCTGTTGTTGACCTTAAACTTCCTGACAAGGTGTTAACAGTGCAATCCTCTTTAACTTAATTCAAAAACAGAAAGATGGCTGGTTTCGCCATGCCACTTCGTGGTGTAACAGAAAATCAATCTGTACGCTTGACCACATAACAGCATCAAAAGAGGGCGGATCGTTTGAGCACAGGAAACCAGGCGTTGTTCGTTAATCGAAAGGAAATTTGGGTTATCTATCACACGCGTAGATCTTTGCGTGACTTTTAGCATGTGACTTGAATGTCATTTTCTTTAAATAACTGAAGTCAAAGGTATACTAGCAACATCTATCGTTGAGCCCATCAGAGAGTACTTTTCTACGAGTAATTCCGTCGTATTACCACTTCAAAAATGGCCACAGTGAGACAAAAAATGCGTAAGAGAAAAGATGGTCATATTTGTTTGAAAAATATTTCTATGCAACAGGAGATTGGAGGGTCAGCTGAAAGCATTCCTTGCGCTAACTTCGAGAACCGTCCTTCTGTTGGTCAAAGTGGGGAAGAGCTTCGAAGAACCAGATCGTTCTCCCTGCCAAGAGTGTTAAAGAAAGAAAACGACACGCAAACCTTACTTCAGATCCTGCTTAGAACAAAAAACCGGCTTAAAAAAAGTAACTCAAATTGCGGCACTTTGTTTACAAGTAACGAGAACGACAAAAGATTAAACCAGGACGACAATTGCACTAAGGTTAGTCAGCCGCCTTCCCAGATTGAAGGCTTAAAATTAGAGCAAAATAACTTTGTGATTCCTACAATTTGCATTCAACCACCCGAAGTAGTGGACAGAACCTCTCACTTAACGCAACCAATCACAACAGTCGAGCAGGCGAACACAGTACAACAGCTGGCAAACGATCAAACAAAGGGTTTAATGGAGGATCCTAAACAGGCTTCAGCTATAAGCCGCTCTGAAACAACCACTACAACTACAAAGAGAGGAAACAAAACGCCACCGCGAAGGAAAAGAAGCTTCTCGTGGAGCGATATTTATACCATCGGGAATTTGAGAATTAGCCCTACGGAGGTATTGAAAGGGAGCAGTTCGTGGAGTGAGTTCCTCAACTCGGCTGCGAGAGAAACCGACCTGTGCTCAACTGATCTGTAGGAGGACAATGAGGTCAGTGGAAACTTTAATAGTACTCGACAGCTTTAAATTAATATAAAAAGGGATGAATAACAAATAGTTTATATAAATTGTTGTTTGTTAAAACTTTACCATTCGCTAATTAGTATCGCTATCAAAATTTGTCAATCACCGTTTCCTGTAGGTTATACACTAGTCATAAATGTCCAATTTACGACTGCTATAATCCTACAGACAAACAAAACCTGATAGTATTCGAAACTGATCTTATTTTTCAATTTCATCAATTGACTAGCTTCTATTCATATGACACTGATACGTACTTCTCGCATGAGGAGTTTACTTCAGACTTAATTAAAAATATAACTCTGCTGAAAGAAATAGGAATTACTTTGCGGTTATAAATGCTTTTTTTACGTCTGTGTGGGCGAAAGCGAAAATCACGGAAGGAGAGCATTTTTCATTCAGGCTGCTGTATCACCTCCATGCGTTTTATTCGGTTGCGATGATTCGATCAAAGCCGGAGTTAAATATTTGGATGGAGAATTTGATCTGACAGAATTTCATATGAAACACAGACTGGTAAATTTAAAAGATCCCTCTCAGACGCCGCGTTCTGCCAAGTCATATCAAATATGTAAGTCCCCCACGATTGACCTTTCCCGTACGTTTCAGAGCAGTCCCAAACAAAAGTTAAATTCTTCGTAAAGATTAACTCAACATCCAATTACACTTTGCAAGAATAGCCATCATCAACATAAATAAAATTGTCAGACATAAACACACTGAAAAACAAAGTTTCGAGGTGAGAGCGTCTACGCCAAATTTAAGTCTTCCAGGGGGGGATCAAACGAGGTGTCCGCTAGGTGTTTTCTACATTTGGATACCATAATCTATTAACCTCTCTTTCTCTCATATCCCATCTCTCTGATATTGCATTCCTAGCAGCCATTTCCTCCTAGACCCCTCTTTCCTTATTTAATACTCTATGTTCGATAAACCCTCTATCTAGTGCCGCTCTCTCTTTTACCTCCTCTTTAAGACCTCTCTCCAGTAACCGCGTTTCTTCTGGCCTTTTTTCCCCCTCTTTTTACCTAACAATTCCTCCACTCCGCCTGTGGTAGCCACAATCAGATCTCTTCATTTATTTGAAGGCAATAGGTAATTGCATGACCTTGAGCGAACTATTTTGTGACGAATATACAGATCTTGCAACTGAAAATGTCGACTTTTTGGGTGATTGGTAAATTACGAAATCGATTTTCAAGTCAAAAGGGTGTTTTGCCTTTACCCTTCAACTCCCAAGATCTGATTGTTAATTCTCCCCTATAACTGCCACACTTTTCCTTTAGATAAGTTAGGAGAATTTGGTTTGAGATCAAGATAACAACCCCAACCTGATAAGTTTGAATATTCTTATAACCTGTTTGCTGGATAATGTTTAGATATATAAGGAGAGGTTACTTGTTGATCAATTCTGGGAGTTCAGGGTTACTAATCGTATTTGAGATGGTAATTTTAACAATATGATATGGACGAAAACGATCATTAAATCGATGTAAATTTTTTATGCTTTAAGTGAAGTGGTGATTATTGAGCATCAAGAATATAGTATCACATGGATCCTATTCAAGAGAGTCCCGCCCCCTTTCTAGGAGGCCATCCGACTGTAATTATATTGGGAGTGATCCCTCCTCGCAAATGAAAAACGTGTTTTCTCGAGTTAATTAGATCGGTATGTTTTGAGGAAAATACTTACAATCGGTGCTACCCTCGTAAATGGTTTAAACACGGGAAATATTGTGATTTTGATGAGCACTCATTCCTCGAAAGTGCCCGCATCTTAAACAGCCTCATTGGAGTATCTAAATCTTCAGCATTGTAATGAATATTCTCACTCAAAAACCAGTCTGCAACGTTTTGATTCCTATTTTTGGTGCTTGAATTGCAAGACTATTCAAAGTAAAGACACAGACCACATTAAAAAAGGAAAACCACTGAACAAATAAAACAAAAACAAGGTCGATAGGCCAAATCCCAGGATGCTATCCTACGTAGTAGGATAGTATCCTGGGATACTATACGTTGTCATGGTAATTGCAAAGCGTGCTTCGGCCCTGGGTATACATAAAAGGAAATATGTTCGGTAACAGGTCCTAACTTTTCGATGAGCTGAACACAACTTTCTGAAAAAAGTATTTTTATGATGATTTTCGCTCGGAATGTCCAAAATCAGTCTCTGTTGTCGACGACACCATTTCGCCCTCAGTCGTATGAACATCTCAGAAGAGATCGAGGAGTCTCTGACGTAAAAGCAACTTCTCAAGTAAATCCTTTCTCGCTCAAAAGTACCTTTGAGGTTTGTTAAGTTTCAAAGATTCTATTGGTGATCATAGATCGACTCTGTTATGAGTAATTTTGAATCTACAGATTTAGTCTCCTATACATCAAAATCTGTAAGAACAAGAATCATCGCCGGCGCTTATCACCACTCCGACGATTCATTTACAAAATGCCAGAAATAGCCCATGTCATGATCGAATTATCACTTTTCTTATCGTTACGTGCACCTCTTCAGAGAGAGCGACTAAGGAGACTTTCTCCTTTTAATGATGGCATTAAGTTAACGTTGACCAAAAGTGTACCTGTCCCTCATAAAATTCACACCAAAGTTATTGCTTGTCACATTGGTTAATTTGATGGGTTTTCTTCTTCTTAAATCCTAATCCTTCTCACGGAGAGTGTTCTTATATTTTTTACTGAGTTTATGAAACGACAAAGGAGCACGGAGTCGAAAACGTGCCATCAAAATTATGATTGAAGAGTGGAAGTCGTAATATTATGTTTCTTGATCTTTCTTCCATTTTGCTGCGTTCTTTTGGTGACATATGACTTAAGTTACGATTGTGTTGTTGACATACACAAGCTGTTTACTGCATGCCTAAACGTAAGGCGTAGTGCAATACTGGAACATGTTTCTGAACTGTAACGATCAGGATTGAACGATGATTGAAAATTTCACCAAAGTCAAACTTGACTAGAACAAACGTGAAAGCATGCCAACCCTTGAGTAAATAAAGGATGTTGATCTCAAGCAATTTTTTTTTTTCACTGACGTAGTGATCAAAAACATCGTGCGAAGGGATTTCAATGTCTGACAATGCAGACATCTACGGGGGGAGCTTTCAAAAGACAACTCCTTCACTGCTTCGGCATTTTGTAATCCTGGCCAATTTTCTCCATCCGTACTTCTCTTCCACTAACTCTTTCCCCTTTGGGGTTTTTTTCTGCCCGAGTAAACTTTTATCTAAAAGTCCTCATCCAATTAAAGTTATAATGATGTAGCTCCGTGAAGTAATTGAATGATTTAGTGGAGGAAATGCCATTTTCTACACTTCTACTGATTCTTAAACGGATAAAAATCGTAGCTGCCAGGCGTTCAATCAAAGTGTAATTATTTCCAGGAGTCTCCCAATCATTCTTGACACTTTTCTGTCTAGAGTGATTTATTGAATTTGACCAGGGATGTAAGCAGAACCTCTATGTTTATCAGTTTTATACTTACGTTATGCTCTGAAGAGCTATTCACATTAAATTTCTCTAAACACTATCTATACAACTAACTCAAAGACTTTTATGAAAATGTAACTAAGTCCTCGTTACTCCAGTCAAAGGATTCCTGATGAGAATTTCTACTCTGAGCATTCTGTGACAAGGCCGAGTGTTAATGGAGTTTCAAGTTTATTATTAGGAATCGAAAACCGTGGAGAGCGTCACGACACTTGTAAAAAGTCAATCCCGGGATGTTTTCTCTTCACTTTATTTCGTACAAAGCAGCAATTCTTCAATAGATGTTTCAAAAGATCAGTTGTAACAGCTTGAGACAGTTTTATAAAACCACGCTCGATTCTTTTGGCATGAAGCGTTTCCGCTTCTCTGAAAATGTGAATGTTACAAATTTAGATCTTACAGTTGACTGATTTCGCTCAGGAAACCAGGGGTGGTTAATTGATTATTGGCCTCAAACCGCTTTCTAAGTAACATAACAAATGTTTTATTTGTGTACAAGTTAGATCTTCCTTTTAGATGTGTACAAAAGTAAAGGATAAGTTATTTATGATAGGATAACACTAGTCGGCATAGATAAGCTTAAGATCATGTGATAAGACATGATCCATCATTCTGAGTAAAACTATTATACAATTTGACTGCTCGAATTTGGGTCAACATTTCGACTGACCTGCTTAGAAATGCATTACACGATTAGGCAATAAAAAAACCTCGCATAGTCGAAGTGGTTGTAACTTCTTCAAAGAAACAAACAGTTCCAGTTGACTGCTGAGGCATCATTTACATCCAGAACGGATTACAACTCCTTGACCCTTTTATTGTCAATAAATTCGGCTCTTTTAGAGCTTTTGCTAATCAAGGATTTTGCCATGCAAACATCCGGATCTAAACATTAATAAATCGCATAAGATTTAATCAAGTTTCTGCTGTAATTCCAGATAGACCGTCCGTATTCCACCAGAAACTACATTTCAGCTCGCCACAGCGTAGACAACAGACAATTTATTTATCAATTTCAAGTCGCACGGGTCAAGTACTAAGGCAACTCAGTCTATGCCAGCCTTACATCAACTTATCAAAGTAACATCACATATTCTTGTTCTCGATTTCAAGTATTGAATGGCAAACCTTTCAAAGCTCAGTTGAACACAGATCTGTCTCAATCATACCCTGTTCAAATCTAAATCCTTTTAAGGCCATATAGCTTAAGCGTTTTCCATTTGCGCACTCTTCGCCGTTCGAGGAAGAAGTAACATAAATTTGGGGGCATAGTTTGGCCGTGTTATTTCCGTTTGTTTCGTTTACATCTTCTGCCATGTAATTATGATTTGGTAACGTTCTAGAAATTGCGTTCTTAGTGCTGCGAATGCTGTCCACGTTGCCACTAAACGAATTGCTTCTAGTTCGTACCAGTTTTCGTGCACCTGGTTTGCCGCTGTCGTTCCCATTCGCTTGTTTATTAGGTTGCTTAGCTCCGTGTCTCCAGTTCAACAAACCAGTGAAAGACTTACTTCGTTTGGGACGCCTCGGTCGTTTCGCTTTTATCTTTTTGTCGTCGTGTTCCTCGGTCTGACTCTCTCCAACTGCAACACGATATGTCGCGGAAGACATTTCACAAGATCTTTCCTCACCCTTTCCGTTCTTGTCGGTTCCAAGGCCATCGACATTATTTTCTTTGAGACTTTCCTCACTAAAACCATTTGCGGAGCTTCCTTTCCGCTCGTCAAATTGCTTAAGATTAAGGTCTTGGTTTGGACGTGTGTATTTTGCTAAATCAGAGCGAGCCTTCCGAGAAAGAACTGGCCGTAGCGCAGCTTTGATAGAGCTTCGGCGCTCTTTACATTCCACGTCTTCGTCCAGATCATTCCTCGAATGCCGTCTTTGTGTAATTAGTTGCTCAACACTGTTCGATCCTGAGGCTCCATCGTTTTCCAAATTATCCTCGGACAAAGTGTTCTCCGACTGAACGTCCAAGCTGCTCTTACCTGCTAATTCATCCGTGGAAGAGAACACATCACTATCACTGCCAGATGGAGATCGATTACGCATCCGGAGCCCAAGTTTAGAAATCTCTTGGCCGAGTCGACGAACTGCGGATGTCATAACTGTACGGTTGTCTTGTTTCATTCTCCAGAATCCATTTAAAAGGCAGCCAGATGCTCCCCTTGAAAAGACATCTACGCCAATGACCTCGAATAACAACCTAAGTATATAGGTTCTTGTTTATATTGTACACTATTGTGTCTTGGACTGTTTTGGTAAGATTCCGTTCTTGATATATCACTCAACCAAAAGACTGCAAGTTTTCGAACAGCAAATATCAACTCGAACAACGCGAACCAATCAGTTCCTTTTCCATTCCTGTTACCAGTCCGTAGATCTATCGTTTCGTCGAGATATTTATCGTCTGAAGAATTGTCTATTCTAGGCGAAGAGCTTTTGAGTGTTTTTCAATTGAAGACCAGACAAATGAGACAACGATCACGGCCGGGCCAAGAGCTTTTCGTTGTGAATATAGACATTCAATCAGGCAAAACACAAGCTGTGTATTGTGTTTCGTGACGCACGGCCAATTAATAATGCCTGGTGTCAGGTTGCAGTACTTAGAAAGGTTCAAGTGACTTCTTTCGTCTTTCGCGTGACCTCGCTCTAGACGCTGCAATCACAACACAGCTGGAGGACATAAATAGCTCCTAATTCCATTAAAATTGATCAAATAACTATTTCGCTGATAAGGTAGTGGCATACGGACGGTAAATCGAAGTCACGCAAAGGAGGATTATCAGCGTGAGACTCTTCCTCATCTGTCAGAAGGTAATCTTTTAAGAACTCTTTTGAAGGACGTGAAATGATTTCAAAATAACCAAAGATTTGCGAAGCAGATTGCTCATTTAAGCTGTAACAAAGTGTGCATGTAACTGACATTTGGCGCGAAACTGTTTATGATCTGTCATTTCGTTCCTTTGTGGAATTCTGGTTCGATCTTGATCGATTAAACGCCGAAAAAAAGCCATTCTAATTTCTTCTTACTATTCCAAACTTGCTCAATAATAATAAATTAATAATTAAAGTAACAAAGGAACAGATACCTTTAGTGTGGAGCAAGGGCTTTCATAATATCGTTAATATTGAAGCTGCAGAGCTTCAGCGATGATATGGTTCGTGTTGCTTATAGACGAATGACTGCCAGAAATACTAGTTACAGGGCTGCTTACTCATCTTAACGTTGACGACTGGAGTTTACTCCTGTCATAACCCGGATTGAGAAACTAAGCTTGCGTGAGTTATTTGAGAACTTCCCTCAATTGCATTCCTTTGCAAGGCCACAAAAACTTGTATTAACTTTGGGTGAAAGACAATTCCGATAACAAATGTGCCTAAACTACCCATTCCGCAAAGGAGATTCAAAAGAAACATCTTACATCCAACCGGAAAGACTCTAAAACTTCCGCGTGATGCAAAAGCATACATATTTTCGACCTAATCTCTGATAGGACATCTCATATCCATGCCAGCAAGACGCTGAGAAATATCAGATATCGCGGATACGATTATCTAACTATTTTGGAATTTCCTCTGGTTTTCATCGTTAGCCTTCATGAAAAGGTTTAAGAAAATGAAATACATCCGAGCAGATTCAAACGCTTGGAATGTTTGCCTCAGCGTTTTAAGTTCGGCATTTAGTTTGTACATCAATCCCTACCTCAAACCTCTTGACCTTCAATTGAATATCAGCTTAAGTGGTCTGTTCAAAAGAAAAGTTTAAATTGGTCTGATGAAACCTTGGTAAAACTCAAGCTGCAAAAAAGTCTAAAGGATTCACTTAAATTGTGAGCATTCGTTTTAGTAAATGAACTAGCAATTTCAGAATTTGAATGCCAAGGTTCCGAGCAGTCCATCCTTATCTGGAACATCTCTCTGTCGATATCACTTCAGTCAGTCGGCTTGATGTCTGGTGCTTTTCAGTGAGTGCTCGAAGTAAAGATAAAATCATCGTCAATGGTCTATGATGTTTAAAAGCCGTTGAATATTTTGTAGCTATTAATGGATACCGAGGCGACTCGAAATCTCACCCGATTCAATTCAGTGATTGAGGCCTACAACCCGAAGATGCCCCTTACGGGTACGAGGGATTTTAATATTAAACTTTTCTAGGAATTCTTATTCGATAAATGGCCCATTAATTAGTTCCAGGAGGAATACTCAACAAACTCCATCGATGGATCCTCTACTAGCTGTGATTTTCAAATCCCTCCCCATTTATAAAACACCTTTAGTTCAAAGGTGTATTTCCCATATCTAGAACAATTTCCTAATAACTGCTGACAGTATGCGTGATTGCTTTGTTGTTTCCTCAATTCGCACTGTGATTGGCTTAGAAACCTTGCATCACTCTTCTTTCTATGAATTGCGAATAGTGCCAGCCTGAGGAAAAATGTAAGCTTTGATGTAATTCGCACCCCAGTCTCCCAGAGCACTGATAACCAAATTTCTGATAATACTTCATTTTGCCAAAGATTGTCAAGTGTTAGCATCGTAAACTAAAAACAGTCGTTTTCTTTTCCAAAAATTCAGGCTTTGAAGGAATTTGCACCCTAGTCTCTCAGAACACTGATAAGCAAATTTGTGATAAGATTACATTTAGCTGTGACCAAAGATTATCACGTGTTAGCATTGTAAGCTAAACACAAACATTCGTTTACATTGCTAAGGTCAGCATTTAGTTGCCGTTAGGGAGCTGAAATTACAAGTAGCAAGTAGCATTGTCCTAACTTATATTTTTTCTTATCCTAGGTGTCGCCTACTCGTGACAGATGCATAGATTGAATAACACACTAACGGCACTATTTCGAACATTGAAAAATGGCTTTAAAATGTTAATTTGAGTAAATTAAATCTATAGTATGGAGTAAAAGAACGAGTAGTAGAATCAAATAATGACCAAATGAATTAACTGATGAGAATAAACTGTTCAGCCGTCCATTTGGACAACATTCTTCATGCGCAAAGCGAGTTAATCCTGCTCAATCTACACCGTCTTGATTACTGCTGACCCTCCTGTTGCAATCGATTTTTTAAGCTGAGACATATTCTTAGTGTCGTGAAATTGTATGGTTTGAAAAAAGGCAAGTAAAAGATCCACTTTTGGCAAAACGTACATAGGATCTTCTGGCTAAATTTACAAGCTCATATGAACGCATTGGTTATTTACACCTCTCCAACACGCTATCCTTTTCACTACCAAGACTTAACATGCTCGTAAACATTCAGACGCACGCACGCATGTAGTCTTCCGGGAAAAGTGAACTTTTATAAAGTGCTGAATGTCAACTATCTTTTGGCGAAACCTTTAACCTACAAGCCTGTATTGGAATATGGGAATATTAACGTATGAACATTTTCAGTATAGCAAGGTTATCCTTATGCTTTTGCTTGTTGTTGTAACTGTAACAATACACCTTGTGAGGAAATTTGCCGTTATCTTTAAACATAATAAAGCCGATAGAACGCACATGCGGCGGACTCGCATCTGAAATTCTTTCTAATTAGTCATTTGTAAAAAACGGGCAGATTTATCAGCTGGCATGCACTGTTTTCATTACTTCACACCTCCAGAAAAGTATTGTTTGACGTCACATCTTACACGTGACATCAAATAATCAATGGATTTTGCTTTCGTACTATGGCGATAATTATCAAGGGCTTCATTTCTCTTATCCGTTTTAAGCCCCCGGTTTACTTTTATGACCCGAAATTTGCCCATAATACCTCTCGTGTTCAGTACTAACTGAAATTCTAGTGCAATCCTCGAAGTGATATCGGTTCATTTTCTCATTTTGATTTCATGTGTAAGGAACCGTATGCTCATTACAACTTCTCATCATGCCTAAGAAGCTTGGAGGATAGATTTTCTTATTAATATATTTTTTGATGTATTTTTATATTTTATATATATATTTTCTTATATATATATATACAAATTTTAAAAAACCCTGGTGTGTGTATCTTGAAAACCAAAGCAATCCATTTCGACCAACGCCATCTTTTCTCGTCAATGAAATGAAATGAAATGTTTCTTTTTGGTATCTTATCGCCTATTTTAGTGTTTTTTTAGTTTACCAAACTGACATAATGATTTACCGTCCATCTCAATATTCTTCATCCTCAGCCATTTTTACTTCTTCTTGGTTTATCTTTCTTGTTCTTCCATCCTTTGCTTTTGTTTACAATCCGTGTCATTCTCTTTCATCCTTAAGCATAACCGGAAGTTTTTTATTTAATCTTTTTTAATTGGTTTTCTTTTCCACAGCGAGTTATTATTTTCAAGCTTCTTTCTATTTAAAGGAATACGTTTTCGAGTGACGAGAAAAGATGCGAGCTTATATTAATGTAACACAAAACTAGCTAGACCATTTTTCAGGGAAATCTGAGGCTGTCCGAGTGGAAAATTACTTATCAGTCAGGCGGATCTTCGAGTTTTATTTAATTTAAAGTTTTCATTTTCCCTGGAGAAACTGTAGAGTCACATAGCCAAGTCGAAAATACCTTCTAAATGATATTTCAAACGTAGGTCTATTGGTTCATCGTTCTCGTTTAAGAAAAAATTGGCATTTCCCACGGGCAGTAAAGGGTTAAGCAACGGGTAAGCTTTCTTAAAATAACCGACCCATATCAGGATCTATTTTGTCTCTCTTGCTCTACTTAATGACAGTTACTGATTTATTTTTTGAACGATTTGTTTAATACAAATGAGCCGAAATAACAGCATCATCAAATAATACTTTTCAATGGAAAGCTCATATTGCCGCGGCTACGTGGTGTGATTTTATTCATGTCTCAGCTCAGTATCAATCATAACTAGGAAATGAAAAATTGCTTTTGTAGGTGCACAAGCACTTTGACATGATTAAATACAAATGCCACAATTTCCGCTTGTTACAACTGAATCTGCACTTGAAAACATCAGGTTCGTGTCCGTGAGAAATCTGTAACCTCTTCTAAAATTTTTTTTAATCCAAGCTTAAATAAGGAGAGAGAGGATTAGGATAAAGATTCACTGTTGTTATGAGGAGGTTAACTATACACTTAACCGCATTACAGAGAAAAAAATCGTTTTATCCTAAAAGCAAACTTTTAAACATTTTGTTAATAAAGATAAAAATAATGCCTGCCCATGTAGAGGACTCACAGTGTCAGGTTTAATTAACTCCCCAAGATTTCCTTGTCATGCGCCACTTCGAGGGTTTATTTGAAACCAACATATAATAACCAGTTCCCAGTTGGCGTGTTAGCTCAGTTGGTAGAGCGTTGCACCGGTATCGTAGGGGTCATGGGTTCAAATCCCGTACGAGGCCTTATTTCCACTAGTGTTCATAACTGACAGGATCGCTTCCATATTTTCCATCCCATGCAAATTTAAATCGAAGAGAAAAATTGAAAAACAGATATGACAAAATTATAATTTATTCAAGGAACGAAATATGAGGAAAAAAGAACTGAGCTTGGCAAAGCCGGAACTTAATATCAAATTAGTTTTAATCTGTTGCCACTCATTGTCCTTAAAGGCTATTTTTTAGGTTACATTTGCGCATTCAACAGGAATCTAGGTTTCTCTTCAGAGCACTTAAACTGAGCGCTATTTTAATGCATGCTTTTTGCGTTACAGTTATTTCCTGATTAATTAAATATTCAATTATCTAATAAAATCATGCAAATATCAAGTATGCAAACGCCCTTAGGCCATGGTTGGAAGAAAATCAAAAATAATTTTATCCAATCTTTATAAGAAAGTTTAGTTTCTTTTAAAGCTGTCTGCATGTAGTCGCACTCAATTCTGTTTTCTTTTCTATGATAATCTAATGAATGGAATGCGACTTTTATTTATTGAGAAGACAAAACACTACACTGCTGTCTTGCTAGTTACCCTCGTTAACTTAAATAAGCATTCATCAATTAAACATTGTCACACATCCAGATAGAGGAGAGACATTGGCCAAAAATTTCAATATTACTATTCAAATATGCAAGCATCTCAGAATGCTCTTGTTCAACAAACAAAAGGTATTATTCAACAGCTTTGTATTACTTTCAAGGCCTACAACGATTTTAATATTTTAAGAAAATATTTATTTCTTTTTAAGAAAACATTATCTTTCTACAAGTCACGTCACTTTGCAGATGACACGATCTGTCAGAGATAGGGATTGGTCACATGACTGCCAAAAGCCACTTAAAAGTGGAACTGTGGTTACTAGCTGATTAAAATCAACATTAACGAGGCGGTGAAAAGGTGCAAAGGACATCATTTCTGATAATTCATCTACAAAACCTTATAGTGTCGCCTTTCTGATGTGATGTCGGTTGGAAAAGTTTGGAGAAAGGATTTCATATCGCGGAGTAATTGAGAATCAACAATTATCAAAGTTTAAGGTGTACATGGTCGACATCACGTCAAGTTGTAGATCACGTACAGACGAAAGGCTAAGGTGAAATATCCCTAAGTAGACCTGTTTAATACCAGCATTTATCGAGACCTGTAGAACAATGAGCAGTCCTGTTATTCACCCGGGTGACAAGGTGACCATTACATTGAGTTTAGACGGCCAGGATCTGTCAAACAGTAACGAACTGGGTAACAAATCAAAACAGGAAGAATCCAGCCTTCAGAAACAAATATTCCTCAAGAAAGCCGACACAACGTCCCCAGTAAAACCACCCTTAGTGACGCGGAGAACGAGCTCACTACTCAAACTAAACATCGAAGGACTGTTAGTTGTTCCAGAGTTGGAAATAAGACTCAGAAGGAACTCTTATGGTGGTAAGTCTGTCCACGATGAAAGACACACCGAAGTTGATCCATCGGATGGAATGCTTACCACATCACTGTGTACAACGGAGCTTTGATGGACACTGATAGCGTAATGTAGCGATTGGATTCCAAAATATGTTGGCGTAAATGTTTTAGCATACTTATTTTGCCTCTGAGCATGACATGTCATGAAAATTTGAAGTAGACAGAATAGCCATAAGAGCTTAAAAGAGCATGAAGAAAGAAGACTGCTTCCGTTGTGGAAAGCGGGTTTGATATTAACCATCAGATTCCAGCACCATGGAATGACATGATACTTCCCCTGAGACCGTTACTCGTCTTAAGCAACTAAGACACTCTCGGTGGTTGAGGGATTCAGTTGAGGCTTTTTTCAGAGTGAAACCTGTGCATTGAACTGCAAAAATGAAACCCACACAAATGAGCCTTTGCGTGTAATCATGAATGCTCATTAACGTAGTCAGAAAAATCGTTTGGAAGCTTGGATAAACATCTGATGTTCGGTGGGAGTCCCAGTCTTTGTTGATTCCTTACAATATTTCTTACTTGGACAGCAGCGACTTAACGGAAACATTGTGATTATCATTTGAAGCTGAAGGTCTCAATGGTGTTGTTAACGGTTTTATATGCCCTTCCTTTCAATTCCCACGAGTTTAAGAAACATTTCACGGAACGGTTCAACGTTACTTAAACGCAATACCACCAGGAAAGATAAGCTTATTAAGACCGCCGTGAAGCAAGAGCCTGCTGTGTAATATTTCTCGAAAATGACAACAAAATCAGTCACGAAAATCATTTCGCCCTGAGGGGCCCGACTTAATGTGCAAAGAAAACAAAAGATTTCTCAGAAAGCTCTTGACCGTAAGAAATAAACAATTCGTTTGCAGCTAGACATGTTAGATCATTTTGAGATTTCTGTTTGGCAGAAAGAAATTAAAGTTGTTCAGGTTGAGAAGAACTCTGCATTTCTTTAGAAATAAATGTCCCGGATAACATTTTGTTAATTACCTATGACGATATGTTTAACCTGTGATAACAAACGGTCTGATAATTCCATTATCCTTAATTATCATGTGAAAGTATATTGACTTTGGCTGGG
This sequence comes from Pocillopora verrucosa, assembly GCF_036669915.1. Taxonomy (NCBI): domain Eukaryota; kingdom Metazoa; phylum Cnidaria; class Anthozoa; order Scleractinia; family Pocilloporidae; genus Pocillopora; species Pocillopora verrucosa. The sequence goes on from NC_089323.1 coordinate 4,864,844, forward strand.
TTTCATAACATGTATTTCTTTCGATAAAAAATTGTTTAGTAAAAATTCGCGATAGGATCGGTAAGATAACTAGAAATTGAGAAATACTAGTTTCTAACGCACTAAACTTCTTAGTGTGGAACAATTTTTTAGTTCATTGCCAAGGCTCTGAGAGACAGCAAGACGACATTTAGGTAATTATTTATTTGATTACGTCACACCATCAAGTGGATCCTATTCTTTAAGAATGTTTTGTTGTGTGTAAGTAAACAATACAAGCACTTGTGTCTTTGAAGCAAAGGGTGTTTGTTTTTACTTCTAGGCGATCCAAATAATACAATGAACCAACAGTTGTTCGCAATAATAAAGCACACCACAAAGTTGTGCCATGTAATTAATATTATTATAAGTTTGGATCTCCGCCTTTCGTATCAACCATCAGTTGCCGCATCTTTCTAAACGGAACATCAATTAAGTATTTTCATATTGCCTTGTCAAGCCTGTCAGCAAATCTTATATTGAGCAACATCAAATTAGTCATCGTGAATTGAAACTCCGCCTCTCTGTGTCTTTTTTTTTCGTGGTAAGCCCGACTGCTCAAGACTAGTCGAAGACGAGTTTTCAATCATCAGCAAAGTCAAAGGGAAGGGAATAAGCTGAAGTTCTGTAGCGACGCTGACATAGTTTTCCAAAGACTTCTTCTGGATATCTATGGATTTTTAGATCTTCATAAAACTAATTGAGGCTCCTAAAGAGTACAATGAGAACAAAAACATTTTCTGCTAACAGTATCTGCTCCAATTCACAGTCAGCAGCTTCTTTTCTCATGTTCAAGTGTCTCTCATCTCTAGTTAACTTAATAGATTCAAATTATTTATCAACGATACAAAAATGCCTATCAAACAAAATCGGTAGTTATTCTGAATAGAATTATAATTACTTATTTTATCCTATCTTTTGATTGTTCGAGTACACGTGACCTTAGTTTCATCCAATTGAAAATTACGCCTTCAGGCCGCGTCTTCAAGTATTTTTTCCGCTCTTTCGCAGTTCAATTTGTATCTAACCACCCAGGAAAGATAAAAATAAAAAAAGAGTTAGAGAGAACTTTCTGCTTCATCTTCAATAATTCAGAAATCACTAAAGAGAGTTTCTGGATTGACTGAACCGCTCAAAACAATGTGAAAACTTAATCTGAGAAATTAATGGTCAAAATTCCCTGGTGAGCATCTTGTGCTGCATATATTGGACGTAGTAACGGCGTCGGTTGTTCCAACATCAGATAAATCTCTCTCCGGCGGATAGCGCAGTAAATGTGAATAACACTTCTCCGCTGGATAGCGCTTTATCTGTTGGATGTCGTTATCCGTCCTTGAACAGGGCGCTGATGTCAATAAGAGATAGCGCACATCAAGTGCCGAAGTCTATATTTGTCGTCGACAAGAAAGGATATATCACGATGTTTGGAGGGTCTTGTCCCAACGTTTCTTTTAATATGTAAATGACAGGATACATTAGAGAGCCCTTTTTCTGACATTTCCTATGCCTTTAAAAATTCTTGTATCCTGAATTGATTAGCCAGAATCGCGCATTTTCATATTTCTTAATTTACCTTTAAAAAAGCAATTTAATTATAGCTTCACAAGAATACAATAGAGCATTCATCTGACAAAAAATTGATTGATCATCTGCCTCAACTGTTGGTCCTAGGACACAATCCATTGTCGCTTACGCTTTCTAAAACGCTTTTAATTCGCTTTCATGAAACCATTGCACGTTCACAAAAGCACACTATCGAGGTGTTGAAGGACAGAGGAACCGGAGATTGCTGACTGACCAGGCAAATCACTCACCAGAGAAGGTTAACTACTGGTAGTAATTCTTTGTGAGACAAAAGAGCATTTGAACATCAAGGTTAACTTAAATTGAATAGAGTCGTCTAAGAAAATTTTCGAAATAAAAGGAAAAAAAGTTTTTTTCCATTATTAATTGCATAGTTGTTAAGGCAAAAATGACAATAAGGTTGGGGAGAAATTACGCTTGTAATTACTCATGACACCAAGCGCAAATCGAATTACCTGTGAAATACACAAGAGAAGTTGGGAGAAGACCAATGTCCCACACAACATCTGTTTGTTATTTCAGATAGCAATTTAACAGAATTGAGGAAAATCTGACGCCCATAAAAATTTGCAACGACCAACTGAGTCTTTAGGGGGGGGTGGTGAGTGCTAGAAAACCCCAGCAGATTGTTAAATACCAAAAGAACCGCATACGGACGAACAACGGGGTTTTATCTTTACAACTGGGACGAACGCAACGGAAAGAACCTGTGTTTTGGGTCTGAGTGATGGCCGTAGGCAAAGAAATGACCAAATATTGATCGAAATATCTATCGGAAAGTGTTACAGAGACCGACGAAAAGGACGAAAGGAAGCGTGAATAAGGAGAAAACGAAGCAGCTCTCTGAGTTTCTTGATGCATGTCCTTAGCAACATTACAAGTGATTACGGTTGATGACAAATACGAACAGAACTATCGAAGGGTCCAGACTCGGTTCCCGGAACATTGCACCGCAGGAGAAACTCAACTTGAAGATGGGGTTTAATTGACAAAACAAACGCTATCTGCGGGTTTTTGTTCACACCGAGTTATAATCAGATCATGGTATAAAAAAAACGCTATGATCAAAATATAGGCTGGTTATCATGGTCTCGAGGTAAATAATAATTAGATCTATCTTTGGCTTGCGCATGAGTGCACGCGATGAGTCGGCTTCGAACAAGGTCAAATCATTTAGAAAAGAGATTAAATCTTGAGAAGAGATTGGTTCGTGTGCCCTGTAATTGAATAAAGAACTACTTAGTCGAAAGTATTACGCTACGATATCCTTAAAATGAATGCAGCCTTATATTCTTTACTTCGCATGTACTGAAATGACTAATTATGCAGAAAGTAAATAGAATTTTCGATGGTGACACTAAATTGTGAGGTTAAAATAAATTCCTTTATCATCATACCCATAATATGATGATAAACATATATTTTATAACAATACATAAAATTTATTCATGACTGAAGTAAACGCAGTCAAACGTTTGCATTCATTAAAAGACAAGCTAAACCTCTGTATAGCATGGAAAGCTATCAAAATTGTTTTCGACTAGTCATAGAAGTCAAATTGCAGTTGAGCCTATTACAATCCTGTAAGAGATTCATTCGCGCAGCTTGCAGTTATGTTAGCTTGCGATTATGTCTGTTGCAGATATTGCAAGGAAAGTTATGTAAATGTAAATGCCTCCAGTCATGCTAAGTTACCTGCTATTTGTGAAAGACATTAATTCATTGTTCATTTACTAGTTTATCATTTGAATTTCTAACAGACTTGACTTTCTCTACATGTTTATGACGGAAAGAGGTTTACTTTAATTGGCAAGCAGGTCCACTGGAGATTATTTAGACAAGCCAAATGTTTTTTTTGGCTGCCAAACACAACACGGAGAACTTACACACATCGATATCACATGGCTTGTCGCCGAATGTCACACTAAAAACTTCAATTCCAAGTTGTAAGCTTGGCACCTATTCTTTGACATTTCAAACATTGCATCATCGTCATTTTTTTTTAGGGTGTTCCGGTTCAGAAAAACAGTTAAAAACAACTGTAGATGCCTCGATTGATCGAAAGCGGTAAATGAACAATTGAGAGAGCTCAAGGGAGTTCACTAAACAACCGTATTTTTCTCTTTACGAGCTACAAAATGTTCGTTCGCGCCTACGAGACGTGTGAAGCGTTAAATTGCCTCCTCAACATTGATTCTATCTCTGTTTTGGTAAAATTTCCGCACAGCCCCATACTATTGTAAAACAAATCTGTTTTCCCAATGGCAATGTATTGTTTTAGTCATTGTTTTCTCTATTCAAGAACTGAATGTATAATGAAGTATGGGGCTGTGCGGAAATTTTACCTCTGTTTTTGTTTCGAACTTTCCCTAAGTATGACATGACTCGACTGCAGAAATGCTCATTCCAAAGTTGGTCAGTGGTTCACTTTAAGGTTAGAAGTCTACTCCATGAAATATTCAGCGCACGGAATATGATATCCACAATAAAGCATCTATGACATTGCATTCCTACTTACAACTATTCACTGAAGTGGAGGTGGTTACTGGTGGATAATAAAATCTACCTCTAGACACCGACACTGAGGGAGCAAATAAAAAAAGACGGTTTTAAATACAGTATTTTCGGGTACAAGTCCTGCACGAGTTCTTCGAAAGTCAATAGCAAAGGATATTCAGAATTTGTGGTCAATCAGAGCGCGCCTTCAACATTACATTTTGGAAGAAGCAAAAACAATGGAGACAACACAAAAGACAAAACCAACACACTGATTTTCGAATGGCACGTGACAGAACACGTGAGCCATGAGCGTTGGACAGATTACAACTCTTCGCGACAGCGATTCTTGCATGGAAAAACTACATTGGAAGTATTTGTCAAACTTCGTTGATACCTCTTTGCGATAAAGCATCCAGAACTAAGTCAAATATTGGAACACACCATGATTACGTAACAAATACGAAGACAATGGTGGTGTTTAAAAGAATGCAAGACAAACCCCTTTTGGTGAGGATATAATTGTCGTAGGGTGTCAATAAGGTAAACCGTTAGAACCGTGAGAATTGACAAGCTTTAACCGTTAGGCGTAAAGGAAGTTAACCGCAAAATAATGGGTTAACCGTTAGCCGTAGAATGGCCAAAATTTTATTTGTGAGCCGTAAAAGCCATCACCCCCATCGAGACTCTTTTGTTGTGTTCAGTGCCACTGACTCAGTTTTTCCTGCAAATTTATTCACGAGCTTTTATGTCGTTGGACACTCGCAACACACTACTGAAGATTACGAAGGGGAATTCAGCGGTTATTTCACTTTTGTCAGTGTTATTTTGATTTATGGTCAAGGGCAAAACATTTTTATGTTACAAGATACTAAATGGTCTTCGATTATTTACTGCAAAAACCCTTGTCATGACCAAAACTAGATTGTAGTAACAAATTTACATTTTCTCTAGACCTATTCACCATGAAATCTTCAAAACATCCTTCATCAACTTGCAGCATCCACGATGACCATCAATCGGTTGGAGGCTTATACATTGTTTCACGGAACAACTTACGCAATAAAAATCTATACGATCATCGTGGGTACAACTCTCCTGATTTATTCTTCGACATTAGAAGCAAATATTCTGTAAAGATTCCAGGTTTTTTTTCCTTTGCTACTCGTTCAATTAATTATCTGCATTTGCACAGCGATTTTACATTGAGACGATTCGGTAGTTTCTTAAAGACTCTTATTACAGAACGCACAACTGAAGATTGTGTTATTACAGAACAAAGGCCAAAAACAAATGATGTGATAAAAAACTATGCATTTGTTAATTACATTTTTTTTTTTTTTGCTATGACAGTTCAGATGAGATCTAAAAGCTTACACTCTTAAATATACATCTTCTCTGTTCTACTTGCCATTTTCACTGACGCAGACGGTTGCCTGGCTTTTCCATTCACATCTCTTTCTGGTTTTTAGTTTATCTCTCTCATGAATGATTAAAACACCTTGTTGGTGCTCAAACATTGGACTAAGGTAGCAACAAAACGGTTCGTGTAAGTTCCCAAGTTTTGTACATATACAATACATTTAACCAGACTACTGATCCTTAAGTGCAGCACCAAATTTTTGCGCACTGTTTGCAAATTGCTGGCTCAAAAACTCAACTGGCTTACTGACTTAATGGCAAACGATCGTTCAAGCAGCAGTTACTGATTTCTCTTTTTTTACAGCTCTGTAGAACACAGTGTCGTTGTGAGTAACCCATCTATTATATAAGTTTCCTGTCTCCCGTCATATATATCCAAAACCTTTTTGTTTTTTACTCCAGAAAACGAATGACACCTGTTTCTTCGGGATTCTGGTAAATTTGCATCCGTCCGAGAAACGATTCCGTGGCTTTCACGTACTTCTGCGATGCACCTCAGTCGCTCAATCATGTGAACACTAAACCCTGTAAATGTGGCACTCCTTCGTAAGCGGTGAGGCTGGAGAGTGTTTAGGAAATCCTTCTCTTCCTTCTCCACCAAACAATCCGAATCTTCACGTGTTCTCCCACATGATGTTTTCTTTCGTTTACAAATAACAACCTCGTCGTTCTCCACACAAAAAGCTCTTGACTTACTCACGCAGCTGATATCGAACATGCCGCGGCTAAACTTGGAAATGGTTATTGAAAGTCTACGTTTAAAACCTTCCTTCGTCATTTTTCCAGGGAATCAAATAATTCAAGCGAATTCTTGGTGAGTTTGTGATAATGACCAATGTGTCACGTGTGATTCAGAGCTCAGTGCGGCGACTTGTCCAAAGTAAAAATGCGACGGACTTATGCGAACGGACCAGCAAATGTGAAAAACCTGTCTGACTCAGTTAGCTTGAATATAACAATTAAACCAGCAAAAGTACAAAAGAGTTCTTAACATTCAGTATTTTCAGACATTGTGAGAAACATGGTACACTTGAAATAACATGAAGAGCTTCTAAGACAGCCTTTGTATCGTCCTTTAAGTGTTTGTTTATGCTTGATTGGGTCACAGTAATCTTTTGTCGCGCCGAACGTACTCCCACAGAAAGCAAACCGACTTTGATGGAAAGGTTTTCCAGATTTGGAGCCTGGATTTTTAAGCCTTTGTATTCCGCTTATTTTATAGGTTTGATGTTAATCTGTGGTATATCAGTGACAAACTCACGTTCTGTATTTCCTAATTAAATGCAATAGTAAATGCCTGGTCAGGGTGTCCTTGGTTTTAGTGCTCGTCATAATATTATTGTGATGAAGTACTGCGCCCGGCAAAATATTAACAATAATTTGAAGGTAAATATTCAAAACCTCTTTACAGTGAAACTCTTGTTTGCAGACATCCCGCAAACCTTAATAGCTGAGTTCCGCTGTGGTTTCGAGAAAAACCCTAGAGAAAAACACGCAATACATCAAAATTATCTAAAATCAGTACCACCCGAAAACGGACATCTTTATAACAGCTTGGCTTTGATTAATCAAGAACTAGCTATTCCTTAACATCTTTTAAAGAAAACCTCAAAAATTAATGGATTCGGAGATTGACTCTGGGGACCAAAAGGTGAGTCAAAGATATTAATTAACCAAAGTTTGCCTGTACACTCAAAAGTCAACTAAGGTCAAGTGGTCGCGGATGCCGCACGTGAACGGACACGTGCAGAACGCGTTTGACTGACTGCAGCTCCTCGCAGCATCGATTCTAATAGGAAAACTACATTGGAAGTTTTACTTAAAACCTCATTAATGACAGCTTGAAATAAAAAGACTGAAAAATTGTCCAGTGAATCACGATCACACCATGATTACATAACATCTTGATTACATAACATCTTGATTACATAACATCTTGATTACATAACAAACGTGTTGACACATGGGAATTAAAAAGAATACATCACCGTAGACGCCTAACTTAATAAGGACACATCATCTTCATGTGCGGTCTTCGTTCGTTCCCAGATCGTCTCGTAGGGTTCTCTCTTGGACTTCTAGGAACGCTACTTGCGTGTTTTCCGTTTCAGGGACAAACTAGGCCAGCTAGTCTTTGGTTCGACCGATTAAACCGCGATCGGCTCAGGTTGAAACTGTTAGAGTCTTCCAACTTTACAAGTTAAAAAGCCGTAATTCTGTGTATTAATCATAGCGATGGCGACCTTGCGGCTTATTTATGTCCAGCTATGACCGACGTCTAAAAATTTACGATAAACACGTTTCAGCTAGTCGATATGACGATGAATGATCTGAGGGCTAAAGCACCTTTCGCTTTAGGAAACTTAAAGGTACCTACTGGTCGTATCCGTGAATATGAAGAGACGAGTTGGACTTTGATAAAGCCCGCGAAAGCGTCAGCTATCTTAACATGAAGATTTTAGATATATGAAAATTCATATATTTGCACTGCGGTGGAGAGATGAAATTAAGAGATCCTCGCAGCTAAGAACACCACTGAAACGAGTAGTTGTAAATAAGACCTGGCCTGGTTGGCTTGTTAGCTCAATTGGTAGAGCGCTGCACCGGTATCGCAGAGGTCATGGGTTCAAATCCCGTACGGGCCTGAATTTTTTTCAGGTCCTATTTACAACTACTCGTTTCAGTAGCGTTCTTAGCTGCGAGAATCTCTTAATTTCATCTATCTTAACATTTTAACTAAGTTTAATACGGTTGAAAAACGCATACGAACTCTATCAATCGAAAACTTCCTATTTCAGCCAAAAGAGCACGATAACTGTGGCTCAACTTACCCGAATGTTTGATCCATACAAAAAAAAATGTATGCGTTTAGTTTATTATAGATTCCATGATGCCATGTTTTACTATTTCAAATATGACGTCAGATAATGGTAAGAACAAAACAAAGGCGCACGTGGTGCAGCCGAGTGTGTCACTGCTGTTTTGACCGCATTTTGACCTCGTCTATGACCTATTGCTATGCAGACCCACGCAAACATAGAACATGCTTATTTTATACGATAAAAAGAGAAAAATACGGTGATTAGTTACACCTAAAATATTACGGGAATTTTCCTTCTGTTACAGCAAATCACACTGCAAAACAGGACACGAAATAAATAAAAAATGAACACAAAACAGTTATTACACAGAACGCTTACATTTCCTATTTCTTAAGCTTAATTAGCATATCTCATGCGTGCAATATTTACGAAAAATTATCGGTAGTCACGTTTTTGAGTTTGAAGTAAAAGTTTCGTTTCCAATTGAAAAGGAATTTCCAAGACTAGAATTGTAGACGCCACTACGGTAGCCTTCGTATAGCCGTACCCTCCTCCAACAAGGTGAAACGGAAGCGAGGGATCGTCTACGCAAACCTGTCACTTATCCTGATCCGTGTCACTTAATAATATTTTTTGCGAAGTGGCACGTGTTAGCGTGAAGGTTACCGAGAAAAACAACATTATTGAAGTGAATTTATTTTCCATTATCTGCTAAATTTGCAATTCAGCGTCCCAATTCAAATATATACTTTGCTTAAGGATATAGGAAAAGATTATGAGCGATTTTTTGGTATAGAGTGAGAAGAGGACGACGTTTGATTAGCACCGCGCTTACGAAACTAGATTTTCAAGGTCCACGCAGTTTCTGTTTGCATTTGTACACCGCTACGGTCGTCGGAAAAAGTTGGAACATTGCCGCAGAATCTTAAGGTTTTTACAGATTTCTGTGAGAGATAGTTACGACGCGAGTATGAAGAAAGAGCGACTCTTTTCTTAGTCGAAAGAATCGCTGCAAGAAACAACTAGCTTTTAATTTGATAGCTTCGCAGCACCATAGCTTCTTAGCCCAATTGCATTAAGATAGTGCACCTGGTCTTCTGTGAGAGTTTAAACGGGCGGCACAATAAATATAGTGACCGGTTTCTTTTAGAGAAGAGAGACGATCGATCACTTGCGCTGCTTGATATACTATTGATTTTCCATAACCAGTTGGTAACGAAACAGAGACATCGTTACCTTCAAAAAACATTTCTATGGCTTTCTGCTGTTCTTCTTGAAATGTGCCTCTCCCAAAAGTCGCGCAAACATGCCTTAAAACCTCGTCGTAGATCGCTGTTGTCTGAAAAGTTGACCATGAAAACATTTCGTTCACTATCTTGTTCGTTAGTTTGGAAAAAATAGATTTCCAACTCTAACCAATCAGAATTGCTGAAAGAATTGGCAAAAGGGGTTAACCAATAAAAAGTCATTATACATTTTCTTGCTAAAGAGTGACATCACGGAACACGATTAGTGTCAGGTTTGAGTAGACGTTTCCTCGTCTCCGTTTCGCCTTGGGAGGGAGGGTACGGCAACACGTAAGCTACTATTACGGACGGAAGCTACATCCCCTGCTAAAACTAAGCCATGCATAAGAAACATTTCTTCTATTATGGACCTCCGCTATAACAGCATTGCGCACACCTCAGATGGTATCAACGCTTGTGTTCGTCTCGCAACAACGGACAATTTGGACAAATAAAATAACAAATGTACTGTCTTCTCTTTCCGAATTTGAACACAATTTAGACACATAATATTCAATTATGTTTCTCAAGTGAATGTGACCCGCAAACTGAAAGGATTTGAAATCTTGAAGGAGTGAAGTAGTGTGCATTTGAATGTATGCTTCGCAACTAAAAAATCGGAGCCGCTCCTATTTATGGATGTTATCTCAGACACCCCATGGCGGTTCAGCAGGTGACGGCTTACATTTATAATTATCACCTTGTGGGTGGGGAGAAGGATTTTGGAATATCTTGATAAGATCTACCTAACCTCCCCGTAAGGCTGCGCAATACGCTCGTGTTCCCCCTCATCAGCTGTTCAAAAAGAGTCCCTCTTTTAACCCTTTAACTCCCTTGAGTGACAAAGACAGAATTTCTCCTCACAATATCAAGACAATATCAACCAGATAAGTGATGAGAATAAAGAAAAATATCAATTTGGGGATAAATAGTTGATCCGATACTAAATTATCTGAAATAGCACTATAAGAACTGTATGGTTGACAGTAAGGAGAATTACAAATTTGATCTGGGTGTTAAAGGGTCATGAACATGTTAGCGACAACTGATCCCCTTTGTTCCCCTTGAAAACCATGTGATCCCCAAAAATCTTCTGACCCCATCTTCGGTGATAGATAATGGCTGACCCTAACGACCGTTGACCGTGTATGCTTCATAATAAACGGGAAAAATCGCAGCAAAGTTAGTGGTAAACGACATTTCATTGCAGGTGGCCATGGTTTTAGGAGATCTGCAAAGAATAATGAAAGGTCTTAATACGTCTCGAAATAATAACTGACCATCATTTTTTTTTTCTAAAATAAAAATGATCAAAATAGTTCGAAGTCTTCACATTACACTCTGTGTGTCAAACTACAGTTTCAGTGTACGCCTTGCTAATGGGTCTAATGGGCTATATCAAAGAAGAAAAGCAACCGGAAATTTTGACTTGTTAGCTTCACAATGCATCAAGTTTGTAGCTCAAAACGATATCATATGTTTTTTAGCAGTTATTAATCTGTTGTAATTTCATGACCCACGACGTTCCGGTCAGTGACAAGTGTCAATATTAACCTGACATTTGATAGATAATCACGAAAATGGTGCAAACTAGTCCGACACGCAGTCCGTATTTTGAGTTCAAAGGCTCTTCTAGAATATATACAAAGGGTTTAACCGACACAATGCTAAATAAAGGACGCTGCAATTAGTTTCTATTTTTGAACCTGTAATTGCGATGGATGTGCTAATGATTGTAAATCATTAGAAAAAGAACAAAAGGGCTTCCGTGCACCAACACGATCATAACAGATATATGTTGCCTGTCGTGTAGTTAAGAACTCTTCTGCTTTAAGTGAACCGAATTTGACGCCAATTGATTTCAAAAACACAAGCCGTTTACAGATAAGAGACTCCAAGAGAGCAAAGTACTTTTGTAAACCAGAAACCAGACGGCTAAGCAATTCAGCTGTGAAAGTCAGACGGTGAACAAACACAAAAGTGCGAACGCAAACTTACTAAGGAAAGGATACTGGTCGATGTGGGAGGATTGGTTAAATTGAATTCACTTAAAAGAGATAGGATGAGGTCAACAGGATCAATTGAAATGTCTCGCACACAAGCAGCACTGATGTCTGTTTCGAAACGCATCTTTGCTGTGTCGCTTTCTCCCGAGAACTGTGTAACTTTGGAACGATCAATTACATCTTGTTCAGAAGACAACAAAAAGACAAAAATTGCGGAGAAGAAGATTGCGATATCGCTTTCTCGAAAAAAAAATTTAACTCAGGAACGATCAAATAACTTTCCTTCAGATGACACAAGGAGGGCAAAAATTGCGGATAAGAAGATGAAGCAACACAAATTTGCTACATCACTTCCTCGAAAGAACTCTGTAACTGAGGAACATTCCATTGACCATTCTCCGGACGACAAAAGAGAAACAAAAATCGTCGAGAAGATGAATAAACTTCCTCAAAAGAACCCTGTTACTCTGGAACATGTAAACCACTACTCTGACAAGGACACGAAGAAGAAAAAATTGGCAGAGAGGAAGATCAGTGAACCAAGTAACACCACGAAGGTAATTAGGAAAAGAAGGCATTCGACTACACCAGCACCAAGACTGAAAGAAGTTGCCATCCAACCTCGTCTCAGACAAGCAAAATCGTTGACTGAGATTCCCAACACGGAGATCGTCGATGGATTATTTACGACGACTCTTTGCTCCACGGAACTATGAAATCAGTTGATTTTGCAAATCACAAGTTATAAATGGACACAGAATACTTTGGCTGATTGGAGAACTAGAACGAAAACTCAGAGTCTTCCGAAGCTAAGCGGTTTTGCAAAGGCAATCGGATTAACTCAGTAAAAAGTAACTGAAGCTAGATTTTCATCTGGACCAAAGCAAAGCGCTTTTACAATGACAGTCAGATTAAGTCAGTACACAGTAACTAACCCAGGAAAAACCGTGGAGAGTTTTAAATATGTACAGATGACCCAAAGAGGGAAACACGTTACAACATGGATAACGTAATCAAAGTACAGACAGAAAATAATTTTCATAACATAACTGGAAAATTGTTAGTACTAATTTTACAACGGACTTTTATTTTATGAGCTTTATCTTGATATTAGGCCAAGTCGAGTGAGACAAAAATACGTTGGATGCACGTGCAACCTAGCTGAACAGTCACATACCCTTCGTTATATAATTAATTAATCTTTCAGTATTGGCTTTCGTCTGAAACGTTTTACATGCACAACGTTCGAGCAGTGAGTCACCCAATTATATTTTGTTGACTTAAGATCATTAATTCCTCCTTGGAAAAACGTTTTCAATTGTGACTGATGCAGAAGGTCAGCTACATGTGCAATAAATAAATTATGAACCAAAATTATTGGGTTTCGTCATATCGGCCGTGCAAAAGAATACTTCAAAAAGCCCTGCCGGTGGTTGCTGTTGTTGACCAAAACTGCAAGTTGAAGCTACAACTAGGATGGAAATGTGACCGTATTAAGTTATAGATGTAAACTTCGTGTCGATCGCTCTCTTATCACAAGCTAGTGATAACGATCTGCAAGAAGCTGAATTTTTTTTATGAAGCTTATCAGATGAATAGGATGTAAACAAAACACTCCATTTGAATGAAATATATTTAACACTAAAGGCTCTGTTGCACAGTTTACAGTTTTTTCTCCAGTAAGTAAAAATGAAGCCTCTCTTCCACAGTGTTCGGTTTCTCCACCAACTGGTAAATTCCTTTCGCAACCAAGTAACCGAGTGGGAAGCACGCAAAATTTAGAAGGAGTTTTGGTTTTCACAATTATCACTAGATAAAACACCTTAACTTATGCAGCGTATCATACTTATTCGAATTTAGATTGCGTTGCTCTAGTGAACATCTTGATACGTTCACCCTGTAGTTTATTGAGTAACTAGTTGTCATGTATGAAGCAAGGTGGAATCATCGAGGAAACCTTGAAAAAGAACCCCTTTAACTTCACAGAGCTACTGCATCCTGTATGATTTAGCTTGCCTGGAATTTAAGCTGTCTTCGCGTTCAGCACGCATGGTTTCGTGGGCGAAACTAGCAATTGCAGCGTCCTTAAACTATTTATAGTCCTGTCTAATGGATCATATTTTAATAAAGTGTTTAAATAGGTGCGGTTTCTTTGGCATAAAATACTTAAACTAACTTCCCTCATACGCAGAGTAAGCTCAGAAACGAACCGCCAAGTTTGGAGACAGCGAGAAATCGATTTTTGTTCAGCAATGCATGCATTTCTGCAAAAATCGCGTTCCACTGAAAACGAATAACTTGGGATTTTGATTGTGTAGTTTTCAATGGTTCCCATTATAATGATAACACCCCTTACGAATTATTATCTGTGGATATCACATCATTTAACGCCGATTAGTCTGTTAGACGTATCTTTCTATTCGAGGCTTATATTTCTACTTGTAAAGCTTGCTTAGTTTCTAGTTCCTCTATTCCGTTGCGATCATTTCATTCAGTTGATCTGGAATGAACAATTTTTCGTTGTTTAATCGTAGATTTTTTGGACTGTCCTCGAGCCGTACAGATTAGTTCCGCCGGAAAGAAATTCGGAAAGAAATTCTGTTATATTCATTTTGGAAATATTCTATCTAAATGCTTGAGCTGTACAGTTTTCTTTCGCTCTTCATCTATTGTTTTATGTAATAAACTGCATTACAGGTCGTGGCTCCCTTCATGAGCTTTTGTGTTGTTTGTGCTCGTATATGAATATTAAGACTTCGATTCTAATGAGTTAAGCGAACGGAAGAAAATAAAATGAAAAGCTTTTGTTCTCTAAGCAACCGCAAAAGTCACTCATTACTTGCGGTTATAATCCTAACTAAGTACCTCTTTTCAAAATAAAAGGTCTACATTAAGTTATTTATAGTATGGCTTAAATGGTTGGATAAAAATAGCACAGGCACGTAGTTGCCTCTTAAAATACTTCAACATCTTTCTGGTCAAGTTGTGTCCTTCTAAGACATAACAGTATCAGTAATGAGTAATAGAAGCCACCTCAAACGTTAACTAACGCTAAATAGGTATCTGTCCCTCACTGAAACAAGTTAATTCGTTCACAATTTGCTTCGCGAAATCAACAAAAGCAATTAGTGGCTAAGCTTAGTACATAGTGCCGTGGTACAAAGTCTGCATGGAAGTCTATATCAACCAGGTACAAAGTCTATTAGCTACATACAAAACATATTGCTAATGGTAATGAATAATTAATTTAATTGTCCGATTTGACCAGACTAAATCAAGTGACACAATTGCCCTCTAATTGCTTCCTTTATCATTGGGAAAAAAAAAAAAAAAAAAAACCTTGTCATTGGAACCCAAGACGGGCAAATGTCTACAGGTTCTCAATGGGATTAACCGATGGCCGTAAACTGGCCATGAAATTTAACCGTTTGGCGCAAAAATCGACAAATGTTAATCAATGGTCATAAAAATAGTTAACCTTAAAAAGAATTTCTGCCGTAATATGGCCAATATATTCACCGTTAACCGTAACAGCCATCACACGAGTGAGACCCGTGCTCTGTCTAGTATGAATTGCTCCGAAAGTAATTATCACTGAAAGAAATGTTTTGTCCGCAAAGCAAGGCAGTCGCAAATTAATTTGTTTTACTGTATCTTTAACAGTGGGCGAAGGTAATAACCCACGGATTTTTCAACCAACACCATATTAATCATGTGCCGCATGTAATCTTTAGTACATATGGTACACAATACAGAAGTTATGTAATGGCCTCCTCCTCCGTGCAAACTGTCAACAAGGGAAACTTAAAGCCAGGAAAAGGAAAACTTCGAGCATAAACTAGCCAAAGGGCCCGGAGTTGAGCCACAGGCCTAAGGAAGCATTTTCTTATGTGGCCTAAATGGTGTTTACCATCAGATCGAATGTATCTTCGGAGCCTTGAGCAGAAGAGCAAATATCAGTTGGTTATCGAAAAGAATTCGAGATTACTTTTTTGTTTTGCTTCCACAAGCCCTGATTGGTTAAAAAAAAAAAAACTCGCAGCACTTTGTCAGCCAATCAGATGCGAAACTAAAACCAATCGCACCGTGGTCTTGAAGCAGTTTACTACGACAGAGCTGAATAACGTCGGCGAATGCACCAGGCTTTGGCACGGAATACGGATTTTGAGTCGTTGGCATGTTTGAATTTCTATTCTGTTGCTTCTACGCGTTGTTTTCCTGGCCGCTTTTCTTTAATAGAACAACCTCCTAAAATTTTGTACACCCCCTAAAAATGTCCAAAAATTCATTTTCTCCTTAAAGACACTGGAAATGGGAAAATGCCTTCAAAGACAACAAAATCCCTCGGTTTTAAATGTCAACGCCTCTTTTCTCCGCAAATTTCGTTGAATTTTAAACCTTTTGTGCTTAAGCTCGCGTTATTGACCGCATACCTGCGACGTAGCATTTCGTTATTCAGCTCTGCCGTTTACTACCTTGTATCTCCTTTGACTTCTCATGGGATCCTCTGCTATAATCACTTCGGGCTTGGTTTAACGACGTCTATTCGTCAATGGATGTCGTACCGGACAGGTTGCTTTTGCTTATGGTGCTTTTTCTACATATCTTTCATATCTTTTGAAAAATATTTTTTAATCTAAAAACTTCTAAACCTTTATCTCACCGCTCTGATTACACCTCGAAAAGAATCAGATGTGCCGTTCTGGCCCAGAAAGATCGAATTCAGAAAATTTCCCCCCCCCCTCCAGGCCAAAGGACTGCAATTTTCAAGCTCAGCGGTAACTAGCATATTCTCCAGGCATGCGTTTGTGAAATCTTTGTGTAGCCATGATTCGGTCATGTTTGCGTGAACCTTTGACTTTGTGCGTGTTCTGTTTATCTTAATCCATCAAGATCTCAACACAAACGTATTACACTGATCACGATGAAGAAAAGCTTGAACGCCGCCGAAGTAACTAAGTTGGTAAGAAAACCAATGAATAAAATTTTCCCAGCCACTCAATCAGTTCACCTTATCTCGAGGATCTTTAAAGTTAAAGATATGTTTAGCGTTCCTGAACATTCCAGAGACATCCTCCTTCGAATAGACGTAGATAGGTCGCCTCCCTGACCACTAGAATTTTCCAGGCGGGCACGCGAGTTTCTGGAATACACGCAACATTTGCGGAAAGCGTGAGAGATAGAGAGAGAGTGTCTGGGGGAATTAACCATACAGCAAAATCACTTAAGGTCAAAACTCCAGAGACACCCTCCTTCGAATAGACGTAGGTAGGTCGCCTCGCTGACCACTAGAATTTTCCAAGCGGGCACGTGAGTTTCTGGAATACACGCGACATTTGCGGAAAGCGTGAGAGATAGAGAGAGAGTGTCTGGGGAATTAAAACTACAGCAAAATCACTTAAGGTCAAAACTCATAAACGTCAATAATTAATGCACAACTGTGTTTTGTCCTATCGCCTTATCTTTTATAGAGGAACCCTTTAAAAAAAAATCACAAATCACGCAAAGGAAAGCAAACAAAGAATTCAAAAGAATAGATGCGAGGAAAATCATCGCGACAAAACCAAGAACACTTCGGAGTCTCTTACAGGGGGGTAAACCCTGACTGCCAGCATTCCTTAAGCTGTGGGGTTCACAAAAAGAACAATCGGCTTCATCACTTTTCTACGATCAAAGATAACATAAGCACGGACAGACTAGGGAACAAAACGTGAGACTCTAAAGCTCTTAAATGTCTAACATCGACCTTCGCTTAAAGCATAAACCATGCGTCACGATGTAAAGGAAATTAGGTATTGCTACACAAGTAAATGAAGGAGCTGGTGCTTGCTGCGAATTCATTTACTGGGAAACACAGCCACACGAGTTGGCGATGAATGTCACCAGACCTTAAGTCCCAAAGTCACGTATTCAAAAGCGGTTTACATCAAGGCAAGTCTTTAGATCTGATATAACCACGTAACACGTCAATTAATTTGCCCACACATGGCGAGACCAAGACATGTGAATTTTTGTACGACGGTCTATAATTCTAAGAGATTACAGGGTAAATAAACAATATTCTGTCAACAACATGTGTAACAGGGACGCACCAATACTGTATCCATATAAACTAGCGAAATGAACATCGTGAGTTAACTTGCCTTGAATGCAATAACTGGACATAACTCCCCCGCGTTTCTAATGAAATAAGCTCAATAGACTTGAATCATTTCAGGGTTAAACTAACAAAACAAACGTGACTTGGGTGAGGTTATAGGTGTGCATAGGAGATATTTAATCCAGCACTCAGCGCTTACTGATGTAAATACCAACTGAACACATTCCTCGCATGGAGCACTTCACAAAAGAGATTTTAGCCCTCTTTGTAAAATCTACTAAAACCTTGACGAGTTCATCAGAGTTTTTCACAAACACTGTGAAAAAAATGAACATCAACAAAGAGAAAAGGGCACAAGACGAAGACCAAGATGAAGATATCAGCAAGGATATAATCCTGCCCCAAATTATCATTACATCAAGGGGTGTGAGTTTTCAACGGTCTTCAAAAGAAGTTGAGCATGTTGTTAGGATCTGCCATACCTCTCCACCTAAAGGAGAAAGAGAAGATTATCAAAGACTACCTCTCGTGTCAGAACAGACCAAACAGTCTCTGCGAAGAGGAAGTTTCAGCAGTGAATGTATCAGAAGTATTTCAGCTGAGACCAGACAAAATATGTGCTTTGATGTCCACTGGGAGAAGAAGATTGGACTGGAGATAGCTAAGGATCAGTTTCAACCAGTTGACTTGAATGAAAATGATACCCGGCTTGTTAATGGGCTTCGAACGACGACGTTGTGCTCGACAGAACTGTAGACTTAAAAAGATAATAAAACTAAAAAATACTGGGAGACCGTAAAACTGCTGCTTCTTGTTTAGGACGGTTGTCAACAATACTACAGCCATGTATTTCAAACGTAACATCGAAAGCATTTATAAGACGACAAGAATGTCTATCAAGAGAAGAAGATTGAATAGGAGATCAGTGAGGATCAGTTTCAAATTCTGTCTTGAAAGATGGCAACCTTGGGAATAGCCCTTCGACGACGACGTTATGCTCAACGGAAATTGAAGTAATTTGAACCTGTGTAAAACTGAAAAATTTATGCAAATGCAGTTTCGTCCGAGGAGGTTTTCATGACTCTTAAAAGCTTATCTTTTAACAATACAGTTGAAAAGTAGTGGTAATGCTAGAAAAAAACTGGTTAAAAAGAGGAAATATTTTAAGAATTGTACAGAAAACCAGACTTCTTGTGAAAATGACATATTTCTTTTATATTTCAAAGATATTCAATTATAGACATTTTAGTGAAAACTATCAGATTAAGATTATCCAGAATTTTTTATGTTCACATTTCATACCTTTTGAAAAATGCAATCTACATAGATAATATGACAAGAGGCCGCTGTGGCCTTCACTTGGACTTCCAAAATGGAAATGGGGCGTTATTCGTGAACGTGTGCGTGTGGCTCGAGCGTATTGACATGACATTGTTTGCTACACCAGCGGCCAAGTCGAGCTCTTCTCCGAAAGTCTTTCCATAAAGGATCCGACCAACGAAGAAGGACAAGAAATTGGGCTCTGTTTGCTTCAGATAGCCGTAAATGGCTTATTCTCGTCTCGGACCCTGATAATCGACGCCTGCCCAGAAACGCCAGAAGGACCTTTTAGGAAGATAAATGACGATCGTAGGATAACTTTAACTTGAGCTTTTGCATAGGAAGCCCAGGTAATAAACGGTACTTCACCTATTAGGTATTGGTCACTTGATGCCATGTCGTACGGCCATGCTAGTTTATTTGCTTAGAAAAGAGTTGTAACCCAAAAGATTGGGTTTCGTCCGAAAGAAAAGGTCGACTTTTCACGCTAATTTGTTGACTTTATAGGTCCTTGGTGATCAGTCCAGAATGAGCGGTGGATTCCGACTGCCTGTGATGGGGGTGGGCTTTTTATTTTTTTTTTAAATACATCAGAAGAGCAGCCACCTCGCTTCTTCCCTTACAGCAATCCTTAGTTGGTCTGATTCAATTTCTTCAAGATGAGATTGATTGAAGTTCATTGAATGAACTATGGTAAACGATGGAATTTTTAGTTCTATGCAGGTAAAGCAGATCTCCGCCAGTCATTTGCGCGTTTCCTCCACTTCGAATTTCTTTCCGCTACACCCGAAAAACCGCCAGCCACGTATGGGAATCCCAGCTCATTCTAATCTCAGTGTATAACCTGAGAGTTAAGAGGGCTATCATTTTATCAATTCTAGTAATTATCGTCATCAAAACAGATCTTTTAAACGGTGGTTTCAGTATTCAAAACGATTTCTGAAAGGGTTTCATATGTGGCAATGTTTTACGTCAACTGAGAACTGTTTATAGTGCCAATGGCTATCTAACCCTCTGATAACCTATCTGTTCATTTGTTTATTTTTATATATATTTATTTATATACACAACGATATATCTATATTCCTAAAATAATCTAATGCAAATCGTGACTTTAAGCAAAACTTTTGTGGCGATAGCAAGAGATGACTAAACAATATAATCACTTTTCTTATAATCGACAAATCAACTCTGTGCCAAAATATAAAAGCGATATTTTGGATCACAACTATTACATGTGTTTCACCAGAGTACACGCACACAACTTGTTGTGAGCACACAGCGGTGATTTTTTCCTTAAGTTTGGCGTTTCACGGAAATATCAAGCTTAACTCCGCTACTGCCTTAAGAGATCGTCGACCTAAGCTTAACAAACTAGAAGTGATCACACGATAGATAAGGAAAACATGAAATATGGCACAAATGTTACTCTCTCCTTTTAAAATCCTACTTTCCATTTTCAAACGATAATTTTACTCGCTTTCGCAACTTACAGCGATATTTTCAGTTTTATGTTGCGCGGATAAATCAGTTTTCTTTCAAAGCGCGTGATGAGTATTTTTTCAAAGCTGGAGCTTTCGCGTGTGAGATTGACGTTATCAATTTAAACAAGCCCCTAACCTTCGGAAGGTCTCCTAAAAATACTCCAGTCCAGATATTTATTTTTCTTTCTCTTAATTAATGATAAGAAATTTCGGATTACGTGACTAAGGCGTGCTTGGATGACGTATTTCACGTGGCTATTTAATTCCGAGTACTACTTTAAACTGAATAAAGAACACATGACAATTTTTACTGTGCTAGTTTCTTGCAAGATTTATCGTTAACTTTTCAGAAGTAGACAATATGGCGAAGCAAAGTAGAGTGTCACAGCCATTTGACAATAACGACGGTAAAAGTTGTTCAAGTACTTCAAGTAAAGTTAACGATAACATCGCAACAGGAGACAAACGTCTGGAAGAAAGCTGATAAACGAAGTTTTCCTTCACCGCCAGAAAAAACCTCGAAAGGCTTAGACTACAGGACTATCTTCTACTTAAAACTCTGCTCTTCCTACTCAGAACTAAACGAGACATGGCTGAGTTTTTTTGCCAAAAAACCGTCATGCAGATGATGCAAGAGATAACTCCAACACAACTTGATGAAATTAAACCCTCGCAGCTAAGAACACTACTAAAACGAGTAGTTGAAAATAGGACCTGGAAAAAATTCAGGCCCTTACGGGATTTATTTTCAGGTCCTATTTTCAACTGCTCGTTTCAGTAGTGTTCTTAGCTGCGAGGGTCTCATAATTTCATCTATTCACCGCAGTGCAAATATATGAATTTCAAAATCTTCATTCATTACTTGGATGGTTTATTTGGACCCAACACATTAACCAGCTCCCAGTTGGCTTTTTAGCTTAGTTGGTAGAGCGCTGCACCGGTATCGCAGAGGTCATGGGTTCAAATCCCGTACGGGCCTGAATTTTTTTCAGGTCATATTTTCAACTACTCGTTTCAGTAGTGTTCTTAGTTGCGAGGGTCTCTTAATTTCATCTATTCACCGCAGTGCAAATATATGAATTTCATATATCGAAAATCTTCATTCAACTTGATGAGTTCAACAGTGACACTGCACTTATTGATGGACTCTTCACCACAACATTGTGTTCGACAAAACTATAAACTTATTCGAGAGTTTAAGTTCTCTCTCGCTAAAATTTAATAACGGTAGATCTTCACGTCTGCATGCACTCCCTCATGTAAGGCCGAGGTAAGATTTCCGCACAGTCTCATATCATTGCAAAACAAAGCTGTAGTCCCAAAGGCAATCTATTGTTTTCACCATTATTATCTTTATTCTAAAACTATAAGCATGATAAAGTATGGAGCTGGAAAAAAATCTTACCAAGGCCGATACAAGCTTAGCCTTAAAAAACTCTATACAGGTTTGTAAAATTTTTTCCAATGGTTCCAAGTCATTTATAATCAATACAATTCTGATCTGTCCTTAAGCAGCGTAGTCATCGACGCATTTCGAAACTCATTCGTCGATTCGATTAAAAAAAACCATACGTTGATTTAGAAGTAAGTACTTGTAACACTCAGAAGAGCGAGTTTTACTAAGCTTAGCGGGTAAATTTTGGCCCATTCTTCTCAAATTTAGGGCTATTCAAGCGAGGTCGTGTTCAAATTTGCCGCTTTATCGTTTATTGATAATCAGTGATGCCCACACATTCTGCCCGATGCGATATTTATCAATAATCGATTTTTCTCGACTTCCCTCCCCAAGGTATACTGACTGTGACTAAATGAACGGCAGACAAAAGGAAGCGGCAACAATCCATGTAATTCCATTGACAAAAAAAAATTTCCTTCCATAAAAAGCAAGTAAGAGAGGACGTTAAAACAGGCGGTCGGCATTTCCTGTGCCTATCTTCAAACCAAGTGCTAATAAACTGGGAAAATTACAATTACGAAGATAAAATCATACGTCTCGCAAATGAATGACACTTGAATGCAAGATGAGCGCAGACCTTCCAACCCTCACGGTTTGACCGTGAGACTCACGGTTTGGGATGTCAACTCACGGTCTCACGGTTTTGCCCCTTAATCTCACGGTGAATCAGAAAGTTTTAAAATTGCCAAACAATTCCGGAAGGTATGAAGGAATAGCAAAAAAATCTGTGCTCATAACAGCCGAATCAGGCATCAAAACTAATTTGCGAGGGAAATGGCGCCAATGCTAGGCTCAGTCTCCAGTCGTGTCTTGTTGCGCCCAGGTTACTCACCGCTACCAGAGGATCGCGGGCGCACCAAGACACGGCCGAAGAATGAGCCCAATGCCAGCCTCATTCTAATGAAACATCGGTGCGCTAAGGTTTCTGGGAAAGCTTAACCATCGAACACAAATTTCAAAATGGCTACTCGTCGTCCAGCACACGAGAGTGAAACAAGTTCTCAAAATGACTCTGATACTTCGGAACCTCAGCCATCTACCGCGAAGAAAAGGAAACCAGCTACCCTTGGAGCAGCTAAGTATCGTACGACATTTAAGGTTGAGTGGAGCAATTTATATCCCGTGAAAGCAGTAAGAAACGACAAGCATTCTTTTTATTGTGTGCCTTGTCTCAAGACAATACGCTGTGACCACCAGGGTCTAAAAGACGTGAAAGATCATTGTAATACAGAATCTCACAAGTTATCGACGAAAGCAGCGAAAAATCAGCCATCAGTAGCGGGCATGTTTGGTTCAGGCGGTAGTGTTATACAAAGTGCAGTTACCAGAGCAGAAGTCCTAACAACAAATTTTCTGATCCAGCATAACCTCCCACTTGCAACTTCAGATCACCTTGGGCCATTGTTTAGGGCAGTATTTCCAGACAGTGAAATTGCTAAGCAGTATGGATGTGCAAGAACAAAGACTATGGCTATCATCAATAAGGCTCTGGGACCACATTGTCACAGATATGTTGTACAGCACTGTCAGAAACATCCATTCAGTATTGGAATTGATGGGTCGAGTGATACAGATGTTGAAAAGATGAATCCAGCAACCGTAAGAATTTTCGATGTAGAAAGAGCCAAAACTGTTACATCTCATTTTTATCATATGTGTGTGACAAGTGGCAGGGATGCGTCAAAAGCAGAAACTCTTTTTGGTGTTGTCCAGGAAAAGTTAGAGACTGATGAAATACCATGGAATCAGGTTGTCAGCCTTTCAGTAGATAACACTAATTCAATGGTGGGTGCTCACAATTCTTTGGCATCCCACTTCAAAGCAAAAAATCCAGAGACCTATGTATTGGGATGTCCTTGCCATTTGGCGCACATTGCAGCAAGTAGAGCTCATGACGAATTTGCAAAGATTATAGGAATCAGTGCAGAAGAGCTTCTTATTGATCAGTATTACTGGTTTGATAAAAGCACAAAACGGAAAGGGATCCTACTTGAGTACATGCAGTTTTGTAACCAGGAGTATGGTAAGATACTGAAGCATTCTTCTACCAGGTGGCTTTCTTTAGAACGCTGCGTTCAACGCACACTTGAAAAGTATACTGGATTGAAGTCATACTTTTTGAGTGAAGATGCTGGTGATGCGAGATTCAAGAGGTTACAGAAAGCCTTTGAAAATCCACTCACAGAAGTTTCCCTGTTTTTTCACAATGCTTCCATCCCACTGTTTACAAATTTTAACAAACTTTTGCAGTCAGACGAGCCATCCATTCACATAGTTTATGACTCTGTCATAAAACTTGCAAATACTCTTGGAAATCGTGTTATCAAGGTGGAGGTCATGAAGAAACCACTTAATGAAATTAATTTGCAAGATCCAACAATTTATATACCCCTTGCAGAAATTCACTTAGGAGGGACGACAAAGTTTACACTACAGAGGCTACTTAATCAAGGGGAAATATCTCAAACAGCCTACACTCGTTTCTTAACAGCAGCACATGAATATTTCAAGGCAGCCTTCCAATATGTTTTGAGCAAGTTTCCTATTACTGATGAGCTGCTGAAGCATGCAAGATGGATCAACGTTCAGAAACGTAGTCAGGCAAAATGGGAGAGTGTAGAATACTTTCTATCCAGGTTCAAATCAGCCTTGAACACTGTTAACATTGATGAGATGTATGATGAATTTCGTGATTATCAGTCTCTAACAGATGAAGACATTGGTGTGATTGCTTGGAAGGAAGCTAAAGTTGTTGATGGATTAGTTAATGATCAGGAAATTTTCCATTACAGAGTAGACATTCTCTGGTGGTACATGTCACAAATGGTAATTCCTGAATCCTCAGCAAAAAGATTTTGCCATCTTCAGAAGGTGGCAGAGCTGGTTGTACTTTTGCCACACAGTAATGCAGGGGAGGAGAGGCTGTTCAGCATGGTTCGCAAGAACAAAACAGATAGTCGGTCCTCCCTTAAACTGGAGGGAACTCTATCGAATTTACTGGCAATGAAGTTGCAGTACCCAGAGGAAACCTCACCGTGTTTTAAGTTCAACCCTGATGAGAATCTTCTCAGCTCTGCAAAAAAGGCAGCGAAAGACTACAACAGAGAACACTGAGAAGGTAAGGAATACTCTGAAACAAATAATCTGTCGTCGTTTTTTTTATTTGACGCATATTTTTGAAGTCTCCAGGTTTGAGGTCCTAATCTCCAGGTTTCTCTAGGCTTTTTTTTTTAAAACCTCCAGATTTGCATGTGATGGGGGTTGGAAGGTCTGTGAGCGGCTATTGAGGAATTAAACTTGAGACGTTGCCGACTGAGAAAATACGTGTGGAAATACGTCCCGGTAAACAGTAACTTGTACGTACCTGGAAAACGAGGTTCCAGCACGACAAGCTCCAAGTCATAATCGAATTTAAGCTTTTAATAGCCCAAAATTGCCTCCATGATGTTGACAGAATCCAAGCGGCTTCTTTCTCTAACCACGAAGGAAAATCCACTTTTTGTACCCATTGTACCCATTTAATCTCCCACGCTGTCATAAAAGGTGACAACCTCGTAGAGTAAGACTTCACATGTCGTTTGCACAGACAATTATCCGGCGTTGCTCTCTGAAAATTGTCTTCATGGTTCAAAATTCCAAAATTTAGTTTTTTACCGCCAACGCGGACATGCGTCAATCGATTGGTACCCATTCCTTTCGTGCACCACTTCTTTTAACGCCTGACTGAAAATAACGCGGGAACTACTTTGGGTGAGTTGTAGGTAAAACGAATTATCCTTTTGACGCTTAGTAAGTCTGTTAGGCCAAAGTTCAAGTAATGAATCTTTTAAATTCGCCTGCAATGTGTAGTCTCCTTTATTTTTATCTAATTTCTTTTCTTCTGTGCGTCTTTGTACCTGATCGGTAATAGTTCAAAACTCGAAAATCAGCCACAACTTAGATATTCACCTAAATCGTAATTATGGGACATAAGCAACTGGGAAAAAAAATTGAGAAACTTTCTTTTGAAAAAAATTTTTTTAGAAAAGGCGAAAGGCCCTTTATAGCTCTTTATCATCGCCCTCCCCTCCCCTCCCTTCCCACCCCACGGAGTGCTAGTCCTTTCCTCTGATTGGATAAAATAGAAAAAAATTGGGAACGTAAGTGTCTCATAGCTACACGAATAATGGCATACGAAAACACTCACAATAAGACTTAGTTGCTTCGTTTCCCTTGAGGTCTATAGGTCTGTCACACAGTAAAAAGTTTGGCATACATACATGCAAAAATAACTCCTTTCCTATCTCTTTTATAATATCAAAGCAACAAAAACAGCAAAATTTACTGGGTTTTTAATGAAACATAAAACACGTGCTGGCTCCACGTACCACATCCGCTAAATGAAAACGTAACAAGGTTTAATTTAAAAAAAATTCTGATCAAGCGATAGCGATCTACGGGGAGGTTTTTAAAACAGTTTGCGCGACTTTTGGGATTGAGAAATTTCAAGAAGAACAGCAGAAAGCCATTGATATGTTTTTAAAGGAAATGATGTCTCCGTATCGTTATCAACAAGCCGTGGAAATTTCAAATATATCAAGCCGCGAAAGTGATCAATCGCCTCTCTTCTCTTGCAGAGAGGCGTTCACTGTATTTATTGTGCCGCCGGTTAACCTCTCAATGGTTTTGGGCCAATGGACTTGGCCTCCTTCAACTTTCGGTCTCTTTGCGAACGGTGCAGCGAAGCTATTAAATTATAACTATCTGTTCCTTGCAGCGATCCTTTCGACTTAAAAACGAGTCGCTCTTTCATCACATTGACTTAAAGAAATCTGTAAAAAACCTTGAGGTTCTGCAGCAAATGATCCAAATTTTTAGACGACCGTGGTACTGTCTACAAATGCATGCAGAAGGCGCGTACACGTTGAAATCTAGTTTCGTTAGCTCGGCTAATCGAACATCGTCCTCTTCTTGTTCTATACCAAAAATCGCCTACTATATCCATAAAGCAGAGTACATCTTTGAACGCGGACACTAAATTGCAAATTTACCTGAAAAAAATGAGAATGAATTCACTTTAATGCTGTTGTTTACTTCGATTACCTTTCACGCTCAGACGAGCCACTTCGCAAAAAATACTCTTTAGTTCCATAATTTTGCATAGATTAGTGTGAAGTCATATGAAACGATTCCTGTCAGATTTCGTGGACGTTTCCTCCCTTTCGTTATCCCTTGTGGGGGACGGTACGGTTACATGTAGACTACCAACAAAATTCATGTTCGTTCAACTTCTTCGCTCTTCTTCTTCGCATGTGAGTTAAATCTCTAGACTAAGGTTCCCGTTTTATCCTTTTCTTTGAAGCTAACGTCACTTGGATAAAAAAAAACAAAGAAACAAACAAAAATAAAAAAACGTTGATAGCCCAATGCATGAGCTTTGGGACTACGGCCTCGTTTTAGAATAGCAATGGGTTATATGGAAATCTTTGGAACGAATTGAAGAAAGTTGTTCGAAAATCTTGAGCCACTTTGCCATTGATAAGACAGCGTTTTCAAGAAAATATCAAAAAAAAAAGCTTTGTGGGTGGCAATAGAGGAACTACTCGCTAAGCATGATGCCGGGCTCGTTTACATGTCGTTGGATCATAAGCAAAACCCATGACAGCCACCGTGCGTCAATGATCCTATTTCAAAGATGTTCTTAATCAACCGAGACACAATACATGCGCGCCGAACACATCAAAACTCCTTAAAAGATACATGCAAAAAGTCTCTTAAAATGAAAACCTGGCTGGATTCAAAAGATATAAACTATAACATAAAGATTCTCTCGCTATCTCGACCCTTGATAGGTGTTTCTTTCTCGTCAGTTTCTTTCGAGTCCTTTCTTTCCAGTTACCCCTGGAACCGAATGATAAACCTTTAGAAGACACCATTACTTTTATAATCTGTCAAATATTGCATCTGCTGATATCTTGACCAAACAAGGAAAATGTATTTGCTTAAATAATCGTCTTGAACTACCGGTTTTCAGGCAGTGTACGTGCCTTTTTATGGGTTCCGTGTTCTTTCCTAATGAGATAGTTGACCTTGGCATTTTGAGAGTTGAAGTGCAAGTCCTTTCCTTTCTCAGTGGCGCTGACAGATGCTGATTTCTTGCGCATTTGGTATTTTCAGAATATCACTTACAGCTGACCAGGAAAAAAAGTCTTTGATCAGCTCTAAAAACAATTAGGGCTGATACACGAAGGAAATCTTTTTTTTTTTTCTTTGAGTCAATTGATAGCATTGGAAATCATCTACCCTTAGCCAAGATGCACGCAACAAGATGTGGGAACACTGGCGGCCCAAGCTCCAGCTGTGAGATGATCATCTTGCCAAACAACAGTCATGGCGGAATTATAAGAGTTTGCATGGGAATATTTTCGACCGCTCTAAGAAATAAAAAAATGCGTCAAATTTTCTATAAAAACGCCTCACCTTACTATCACAGTGTATCGCTCGTTAATTGACCGCTTACTACGTTGAAGGGAACCCATTTTAACGAGTTATCCATTTCGAGGTTTTCTACGTACACAAGAAAAGCTCAGTATACCTATTGAATTATTCAATACGAACCCAGATTTGAACGTCCTCCTTAAGAGAGCTTTTCCTATGTACGTAGAAAACCTAGAAATGGATAACTCGTTAAAATGGGTTCCCTTCAACAAGCGAACACAGTAACGTGCAGATTTCCGCTTCACGTGTACGGCTTGGCATCTGACAGCATGCACACCAGAATTCCGTTGTTTACGAACTAAAAGCAAATTTGACCGTGGATTAAAAGTTGAAAAAGAAACTAAATAATACAGTTATGCTGAAGAAATGACTGGTCACACTTCTCGTCTTTAAGCAACTAAATTTTCCTCTTGGTCCATGAGTCTTCCATAATCGGTCAGCTTATTTCCGAACCTAGTGTTTTTGAAAACCTGAGAATTTTGCGAATACGTCCATTAGTAGATCAAGATGTCCAGCAGTACTTAATGAATGGACAATTTCCCACTGAAAAGAAGCATTTTTTTCCAATAGCATGAAAAAGAAAAAAAACTTGAAGTTTTTTTCTTTAATCTATGCGAGAATGAAAAAGACATTCCTTCACAATTTACATGAATTTTCCTGGGTCTTTAACTGGCTGTTTTAATAAAGGTTGAAAACTTTTTTAGTTGGAGTCACATTATTGGTCAGGCATGAAAAATCACAAATTTTATTCTGAAAACTTCTATTATAGGTTCCAGGATTTTGTTCCTGGCCCATGAAACAAATACTTGATTAAAATACTATTTAACTACGTTTCGCAGATAAATTGAGCAATTGTGCTCTTAAGTATACATTTTAAGGATGAAAACGTGACTGGCCGAATTTTCGTATATATGACAAGAATGACGTAAAACCCCAAGAAAGAGGTTCAGCAATGACTTTGCATAGCCGCGATCTTTCATCCAAGCAATTAAATACTTAAAGAATTGAACCAACGTATTCCTCAAATATCACATCCGTTATCCAAATACCATTATAAACAATACATGAACCTGCCAAAATGCGTGCTAAATACGTCGACGACAAATGAAAAGAAAGCCAGAAACAAAACCAGTGATGGATTTTCCCTACAGTTCTCAAAACATAAAGTACATTACTTTTTGAAGTAATTAAAACAGGCAATGATCTACTTAGGTGGAACAGAAGTCACCTTGCATGATCAGAACGTTGTAGTTTATAATTCTAAAAACACGATAAAACAAATACGATAGAATATATGTAGCAACAAGGAAAAACAACACAAGAATTCCGAGAAATCAAGTGACAGGTAAGCTCGTTTGATACCAATTCCGCTTTAGGCAAAGGTACAAGTTGCTCGAAAGATCACGTACACAGGAAGCTGATAAACAGATGATACTGTATAAAAGGAGCCGTGATTTCTGTACTCATCATTCAAGTCTACTGGTAGCTTGAAGAGAACCAGCGAATAATTTGGAGAAGAACCATTCTTCAAAGCTCGAAATGGTGAGAGAATCTTATTGTAAAATAATGTTTTTTGTATAATATAGTATACTCGCATAAACTTTTCCATGTAGAGGATTCAAAACGCTCCACGCTTAGGCATGTGAGTACCTACTAAGGCCAGTTTTTAAGGTGGCCCATCGACATCTCTAATTTACGGTGGTTATCGCTAGTTATGCTCAGAATCTAACGACCAGTTCAACCTGTCTAGTTTAGTTGTTTAGCTTGTTGAATAATTGGATGCTTGATATTCTCTTAAGCGAGATCCTTGAGCTTTCTTTTCCCTTAAACAAATAACCACAGTTACGGCGATTTATGACGAAGCGAACCCAGACACAAGAAAAAAAAAGAAAGAAATGGCCAGTATTGCAGCAAGAGTTAACTGTGTATGATTCAAACCCACTGGCGACGCTACCAAACAATGAACAAGCTCGCCAAAGAGAGTCTCTGTACTCCAGTGATAGAGCATCGAGGCGTGGAATCCAAAGGTCTGGGGTTTGATTCCTAATGCGAAGTAAGAAGTGTTTCATAGAGAGGATTCCACGCTTAATCGCGTCCAATAAAACCGACACCCCACCAAAATGTTCATCTCCATCAGTATGTCAAGAGAACAATTGGCATTCTGCCCGACGAGACATCCGATAAGTCTTACTGACCGTGATGGTCACATGATGCCTTTCTAACAGTAGGAATGAGTTTGCAATGTATCAACAAATAATGTCGTATTGTTTGTAGATTGCAGATTGGAAAGCTTTGTGTTTCATCGCGATTTTCTTCACTGGTCAAAGCGTGAACTCACAGGCCTCAGGTATTTAAAGCAGTTTATTTATCTACGATGTCGATTTATTTTTGATTTTTCATTGGGGGGGGGGGGAGAAGGGAACGGGACTTTGATCATCCTTAAATCAGGACTGCAAGCAACTCAGTTGACATACACGTAATAGTCCTTTTTTTTAATTTTAACTTATCCTTTAGTCAAAGGAACTCGAGAGACTCTAAACCAAATCCTGTTCCTTCTGGGATGAGGTAATCCCCAAATTATGGATTGACAGAAATTAATTGAAATTGCACGCCTCTCTCGTTTGTTGACATTATGATTGAGATTTTACCACTTCAAAGAGAGATTGGAAACGTTTCAGCCACGGGGTAACATGAGTAAAAAATACACGTACACTCAAACATGTCAACATAAGGTAGTTTAACCGAATCTAACACGTGCTGTCTTAATGTAAATGCTCTGTTTATCTATTCCTTGAGTGACAAACTTGAAAAATACGAGCTTCATTTTTCAAGATGAGCAAATTACAAATGCCTCGTCGACAACAACAAGATTTTAAAAATAATTTTAAAACCTTTATCATGAGATCTCATTTGGCACATATTTTGTCCACACCCAACCGAAAACCAGGCTATTATTGATTTAAAGTTGGAAGCTTGGTGAAGACTAGGTTTCGTGACCAAATGTAATGAAGATTATCTTTCCCTTAGGTAACTGGCAGAAGGCAAATACTGCTCCAGTGTGTTTTGGCACCAGGGATACTCAGCCTGGATCCTTCTACCTGCCATCTGGCGGCGGACTGGCCGCTATAAAGTTGGTCCACTTGTACGGTTACGTGTCCTGTGACGTTAGACATCCCCAACACTGGTCATTTTGGGGGTGTGGTCAACATAGCAGTTTAAAACAAGAGGTTGATGTGGTCATAACAAAATCGGACGACAAACAGATCATTTTGCCGCCAGCAGAATTCATGAAGTACAACCACCAAGGAGGCAAGTGGGCCAGGGTTCCCGGATATGACTCATTCTCCAAAGAGATCGTGCTAACCCCATTTGGCAAGCCTTATCCAGTAGTTGCTGGTCAGCAGCTTCACCTTTGGTACGGTGAGGATCTGCAAAATTACACTGAGGGCGACAACGGAGGCAGAGTTTGTTGTGATGTTTATGCTCAATTTCAAGTATAGCTTTCGTTTTCGTATTGGCCATATTTTTATTAAGCCAATTTCATTAGATGCAATAATCAATGCGATGATCTAAGAGTGAACTCTCTCCTTCAAAACTGTTGTATTTCCAAGTTTTTTTCTTTCGTTCATTAGGCCGGTGTAGACAAGCTTACAAGTTTTTTCACACAACTAACCTCCTTTGAATTTCGCCGTTAGTTGTTGTTGCTGTTTTGATTTTAGAAAAAAAATAGCAAATATTATGTAATGTAATTTCAGGCAGGGATGACGTAGAACAAAACGATAAATTACTGGATGTACGATTGGCCTGTAATTCATGAGCAAAATAAATGGGCATTATAATTCATTTTGTTGTTCTTACTTTTCTTGTTTTCTTGTTGTAAGTAACCACGAGTTTATATAAGTATGGAACACGTAGGTTCCCATCCCTTCGAAACAAGACAAAACACCTCTTTCTTCTTCCTCTCTACCGACCTCAAAATTTGCCATTTTGTTATTCCACCCTTATCACTGTTTTACAAGTTGTTTGTCCAAAATAATTCAGCTGTAATTCAGTTTACTCAATTTACCCAACTAACCTCTTGAATTTACACATCAGAAGAAAGTTAAACGTTTAGTTGAGGGCTAAATTGAGTAAATTTATGAATTTAAGTCAACGAGGATGTGAGATCAGAATATAATGATCTAAGGAGGATTACACAGGCTGCTCAACATTAAATTTGCTGTTCTTAACACTTGGGACATCAACCACAGGACGGTGTCGAATGACATCTGCCATAAGTTAAGGCTGTTCTGAAGATTATAAGACCGAGAACATAAGGTAATCAGAGAATAACTTATTTCTGCAAGGGTTTTCGAAACGTCAGTCACTACTGACACCAGGCCTTCTCAGGACTGATCTAACACAGACTATTACATTCCACAATTTTTTATGTACGTCCTTGCGATTATTTCCCTTCTTTCCAAATTATTCACCTCTGTAAACATTATCACAAAATTGTAAAATATGTCTGTTTTGACAAAAAGATATGGTCTCTTAAACTGGCTTTGACATAAAAGTAGTTAATTAAGGTTAAGATTTTCCGCCAGCCTCTTTGCCAACACACGCAGCTTCTATAGAAAAAAAAGTTTATTAAACTAAGACTAAAAAGAAAAGGAAAGCGTCTTAACTCATCGTCGTTAATATTCCATTTAAGACAATAAACAACTTAAATATTTACCTAATTATGGGACATGAGCAACTGGGAAAAGAAAATAAAGAAACTTTCTTTTGAAAAAAACTTTTTTTTCAGAAAAAAGCGAAAGGTCCTTTAGAGCTCTTTATCATCGTCGCAGGATAACCCTTCCCCTCCCCTCCCCTCCCACCCCACGGAGTGCTAGTCCGTCCCTCTCAGTCAGATAAAATTAAAAAAAAAATGGGAACGTAGGTGTATTCTAGCTACACGAACAATGACTATGAAAACACTCACAGTAAAACTCCATTTTTAAAATTGGTTCATGTTCCTTGAGGTCTTTACGTCTAACATACAGTCAAAAGTTTAACATACATATATGCAAAAATAACACCTTTCCAATCTCTTTTATAATACCAGATCAACTAAAACAGCAAAATTTACTGGGTTTTAAATGAAACAAAAAAACCTGCAGGCTTAACGCGCCACCTCCGCCAAATCAAAACATAACAAGGTTGAATTAAAGAAAAAAAAAATTCTGATCAAGATTTTTTGTCATCATCTGATTATTAAAAGCCAATATTCAAAAGGACCATCCAAGAAAGACATCGACGGTTTTATATAGCGCCTCTGACAAACAGGGCGTAGACGTCACAGTAAACTGTGCCTCTGCTGTCGCTTTCGGTGGAACCTTTCAGATCATCGCCATACCACAAGCGTAACTGCTGACCAGTCAGTACTGGATAAGACTTATAAAAATTGCAAGAGTACAACCTTGGATGAACTTCATGAGCTGGCTTAGTGGCAAAATGAGCTTGTTATTCGATATTTCTACGACAATAATCTAATCAAGAGCGCCTAGCATTAATTTATTTGATTATTTATCTATCGTAGTTTTCAAATTACTGTAATTTTCTTTTCCTAGGGTATCTACATTACCGTATGTTTTATTTTACTGTAAGCGTGTTCTATAAAGGAAATGTAGAAAAAAAAACATTCCGTAGCATTTGGATTCGTTAAATCGACAGAAAATCGAAGCAAAGGACCTTGTGAACTTCATAAAAATAATAGTCTGGGGGGTAAAGAATCATTTAAACACTTAGTTAGGTTTAAATATTGACCATTCTCATCAGCACCTATAATTACGCCTATTCCCCAAAGAGAAATGAAAGGTAAGGAACATTTACGAAAACCTGACACGAATCGTGTCATATGACGTCGCTCTTTTTGCAAGAAAGTATGTCATGACTTTTTATTGGTGAACCCTTTTTGTCGATTCTTTCGTGAATTCTGGTTGGCTAAAGTTGATGGTTTTCTTTCATGCTAACGAACAAGATGGTGAACAGAATGCTTTCATGGTCAACTTTACGGAAAACAGCAATGGCGATCTAAGAAGAGGTTTCAAATAAAATTTGCGCAATTTTTGGGATAGCAAAATTTCAAAAAGAAACGCAGAAAGCCATAGACATGTTTTTTGAAGGTAACGGCGATGTCTCCGTTTCATTACCAACTGGCTATGGAAAATCTTAAACTGATATATCAAGCCGCGACAGTGATCGATCTCCTCTTAAAGAAACCGGTCACTGTATTTATTGTACCGTCCGTTAAAGCTCTTAATGGACTTGGGCCAGGAGGATTGTCCGCCTTCAACTTTCGGTCTCTTTGCGAACGATGCTGCGAAGTTAATACATTACAGCAATTTGTTCCTTTCAGCGATCCTTTCGACTAAGAAATGAGCCGCTCTTTCTTGTAATGTAACTATCTCTTAAAGAAATCTGTAAAAACCTTGAGATTCTGTGGCAAATGATGCACACTTTTTAGACGACCGTAGAACTGTTTACAAATGCACGCAGAAGCGGCGTGGACGTTGAGATCTAGTTTCGTTGATTTCGTAAGCGCGGCTAATCGAACATCCTCATCTTCTCACTCTATACCAAAAATCGCTATTTCCTCAAAACAAAGTGTATCTTTGAACGCGGACACTGAATTGCAAATTTACCTGAAAAAATAGAAAATTAATTCACTTCAATGCTATTGTTTACTTCGATTACCTTTCACGCTCAGACGAGCCACTTCGCAAAAAATACTCTTAAGTTGCATAATTTTGCATAGATTAGAGTGATGTCATTTGACACATTCCTGTCAGATTTCGTAGACGTTTCCTCCCTTCCGTAATCCCTTGTGGGGGACGGTACGGCTACATGAAGGCTACCAACAAAATTCATGTTCGTTCAACCTCTTCGCTCCCATGGCATGTGAGCAAAATCTCTAGACTAAGGTTCCCGTATTATCCTTTTCTTTTAAGCCAACATTACTTGGATAAAAAAAAAAACAAAAAAAAAAAACCTTGATAGCCCAACGGATGAGCTTTTGGGATTACGGCCTTGTTACTCGGGCTTCCATAGGAAAGCCCGAGTCTTAAAATGCAGGCCTTCATAGGCCCCAAAAGGGGGTCATAGTCCTAGGCGTTCCTTGCGTAAACCGAGGAAACTGGGGACGAGAGTCCAGCAACTTGAGTTATTATGTGCTCGCTCTTCATAAACAACAAACATTTACGGAATGTTGTATATTATGAAGCCCGTTTTGCAAAGATTCCTGTCTTATGTGCTCATCTCACGTACAAATGCACACGCTGTTCGTGGTAGGCCCACACTAAATGATGTCGAGCGTTTTCGGAATGGGCCGGTCCACGAACTCTCTAGCTTGAAAGCTAGCCAAATGTGCAAATTTTACACTAGTTCTCACGAGATAACAAATGAGCCATATATGAGTTCAAACCAAAATACTGGCAAAACTGTGACAGCCGATTTAAAAACAAACTATTATGCCGAGATGAACACCTCACTTGCTGAAAAAATCAAGAATGTTGGTGAACACAACTTCGAAGATGGCGCTAACGACACTGAGCGAATTGGATAAGGATACTGACATAAGCAACTTGAATAGTAAGGTTGAATATCTAAGCTTAGCTCTTTCGTTAAATATCCTGTTTCTGTCTTTGGTTTTTATTGGGTTCAATACTTGTAAAGTACGATTTGGTATTTCTTACACAATCACTATTATTATTGTATAAGCGATCGTGAATGTTGGTTTTCTCTCCGCATGGAGTTGTATGTTCTTTGTATAAGACATGATGAATACTTGTGAATGAAAGTGATCCTCGCAGTCATGTGCACTACTTAGGCAGTAGTGAAAATAAGGCCTGAAAAAATTTCAAGCCTGTACGGGATTTGAACTCATGACCTCTGCGATACCGGTGCAGCGCTCTACCAACTGAGCTAACAAGCCAACTGGGAGCTGGTTATGATGTTGGTTCTAAATAAACCCGTGAAGTAATGAAATAAACGATTGTGAAAGTCATATATTTGAACTGCGGATAAAGACGTGAATGAAAGTGATCCTCGCAGTCATGTGCACTACTTAGGCAGTTGTGAAAATAAGGCCTGAAAAAATGACTTTCACAACCGTTTATGATGAATACTCTTGATGATTGTGATCTACTAGAAAAAGTTGTCAATATGACTAATGTACATGAACATAGTGATGTTACAGTGTCAATAAAAGTACAACAATTCAGATCTGGTTGTGCAAAGTCTGTACATTATAATCGTACTCATGTTGTGTGAGAATGCCATGGCTATAAAGGTGATCGTGAACCAAGCAGAGTACCAGTGAGGATGTTAAAAACGTGTCTCTAAGAAAATTATAAAACTGCAGAGTTATGTACGGAGCCGTTTAAGCACCATATAGTCAAGGGGATGTTGTTGTATTTGGACAAAATGCTGGGCAACAATGTGTTGAAATGAATTTATGTGCATTAATATACCACAATATGAAACGAAAAGGCAATCCTGATGAATTGAAACAAATAATGCATATTGGAAGTGAACTACATAGCAGTTTGTCACAATTATCAAGACAATCAATTTTACTGTTAGCAGATTTACCATCAATGCTTACAGTGCAAGAGAAAGATTACCAGCTAGAGTACAGTGAAAGTTACCTTGGTAATGTCCATGTTGAGCTAACCATTGAGGGATTATCGATACTGTATGGGCCTGAAAAGAGCTTTTGAGTCATTGATATCAGAACAATATAGGTCATATATTTTAACAGTCGGATGTATTGTTGTGGGTATTTGTTACTGTGCTGATAATAGCCATTTTTAAGTGTTAGACTCATGTGCTAGAGATGTTTATGGTAAAAGTCACTCTCGAGGGACGTGTGTTCTATTAGATATATCATCTACAGACAACTTAGTGTATCACTTTCAAAGTTTATATGGAGCAACTGATCTGTAGGAACTAAATGGTTAACAAATTACAAAATATGATGTGGCAATAAGCAACAATGTAAGAGAGGTATTAAAGAGATATCTGGTCAACACAAGTGTAACAAATACCACTGTTTTGCAGTAGTCCTTTATCCTACATTACTCAATCATTTCACCTTGTAGTTACTGGAACTCAAATACCTTAGATGCAATTATTGAAAATGGATCTCAGCTTAACAATACAATGCAGAGTAAGTACTGCTTAACATCTGTTACCTTGCCTGACAGTTTTACAATTTTCGGCACTAACATAGAGTTACAGAGAATTAAGTAATTTAACTGAAAGCAGAATATCTTTAGAGACCTTGATTTTAAGGAACCCCACTGGGAAAACAGGATTTTTAAGGTGGATTTCAAGTTATTGTATAGCTTTTATTCATCAACAAAATACAAAAGTAAGGAAACTGTTTTCTCTTCTGACTTATGAAGACAGTCACTCACCTGCAATGAAACAGACAATACACATTAATGGTGTGGATAACCTAGTAGAGGAAAGTAATATCATTCAAAATAAACAGGAATGTCAGACTATGGAATATGATAAACAACTTCTTTGCTGTTCATGTAAAATTACTGAAATTGAAAGGAAACACATCATGAGGAAACACAGAAAATAATATATGTATGACAGCATGGAACCCAATGCCAATTGGTGTATTCAGTATTGTTTTCTGTACTGCCCACCATTCAATCTTTTTTAGCACAGCTGCTTGGCAAAGCAGTGGCCCTAACAATAGTCACTAGAGATTTTATCTTAACTTGAGCATCCCATGAACAAAATAATAGAGAAGCATATTTCATACATTTGTACAAGGCCATACAGATCAATGAGTGAGATAACATCATGATTATTAATGATTGAAAAAAATAAACAAGTTTTTGGCTGAAAAAAATTTTGGCAGTTGTGTTAATGTGTATTTACTGATGCCTTCAATGTTAATTATTTTGCAAATAAAGCAAGTTACATAAAGTATCAAACTTAAACAAAGTATTCTTTTGGTAGAGAGGCCTGTGGTTCTGGGCAGAGGTTTTCTGTAAGTATTTACTGTTTGTGGATAATCTAGTAGAGGAAATTAATAATATTATTCAAAATAAACAGGAATGTCAGACTATGGAATATGATATACAACTTATCTGCTGTTCATGTAAAATTACTGAAATCGAAAGGAAACACATCATGAGAAACCACAGAAAAAAAAACGTGTATGACAGCATGGAACCTGTTGCCAAAAAAAGGTTTCTAGAAGACAGAAGAAATTATTCAACTATGGATGCTAGAAAGAAGAAAGAGTTACTTTCCCAACCCAGTGAGAAATTACTGAAAGCCAAATCAGTTGAATTGTGTATTAACCGGTTAAAGAGGAAAATAAGAGAGGGCCCTTATTATATATGTACTGTCTGTAATTGAATACTTTATAAGAAATCAGTTATGACATGCATAAACGAGAAGCACCCTTGCCAAACATATTTCAGTATTCAACAGTTATTTCATGGAAAACAGTGTATATGCAACACATGTCACTCAAAGGTCACAAAAGGAAAATTACCATGTCAGGCTGAAGCGAATAATATGTATGTGGATGAAATACCCACAGAACTATCCTCAGAAAAAAACTAGAAAAAATACGAATAACTCAACGAATAGTATTTAAGAAGATTGGGGTCATGCATAAAGGACAACAGAGAAAAAATAAGGGTGCAATATGTAATGTACCTGTAGAATGTGATCAGACATGTAATCAACTCCCTCATCAACCTGATAGATCTTGCATAATAATACTTAAAGCTTAAAAGAAAGTTACAATCTAGAGGACATGTTTATTTTGAAGCATCACGACCAGAGTTAATACAGCAAGTTCTTAACTAGCTCAAAGTACATAATCCATTTTACAAAGATATACTAATCGATATTAACAATATTGATAGCAACCTCAGAACTTT
This sequence comes from Pocillopora verrucosa, assembly GCF_036669915.1. Lineage (NCBI taxonomy): Eukaryota > Metazoa > Cnidaria > Anthozoa > Scleractinia > Pocilloporidae > Pocillopora > Pocillopora verrucosa. The sequence goes on from NC_089323.1 coordinate 4,904,258, forward strand.
ACAAAATGATGCAGTCGATAATGATACACATTAACAAGCTACATCAAACAATGTAACAATAGATAGCGATCCTGCTTTGGAGTTTGATACAAGAAAAAATGATAAATTAAATAGTAATGAAGAAGAAAATGATGACCCCTTAAATGAATACAGAGCCCTAGTATGCGAGACATGCTTAAAGTCAATCATACCAAACTATCCAGTGGTGAATGCTCAAGTAAAACGCTCGATATGAAGCCCGAGTGAACGCTCCTCGAGCGTCTAGTTTGAGAATACTAATGGGTTATATGAAAATCTTTCGAACGAATTGAAGAAAGTTCTTCGAAAATCTTGAGCCACATTGTCATTGATAAGACGGCGTTTTCAAGAAAATATCAAAAAAGAAAGCTTTGTGTGTGGCAATAGAGGAACATGATGCCGGGCTCGTTTACATGCCGTTGGATCATAAGGAAAACCCATAACAGCCACTGTGTGTCTCTCGCTATCTCGACCCTTGATGGGTGTTTCTTTCTCGTCTTATTCTTTTCGAGTCCTTTCTTTCCAGCTGCCCCTGGAACTGAATTATAAACCTTTTGAAGACATTATTTCTTTTATAATCTGTCAAATATTGCATCTGCTGATATCGTGACCAAACAAGGAAAATCTGTTTGCTTTGTTAATCTTCTTCAACTTTCGGTTTTCAGGACTTTCAGGGTTCCGTGTTCTTTACTAATGAGATAGTTGACCTAGGCATTTTTAGAGTTGAAGTGCAAGTCCTTTTCCTTTGTCAGTGGCGCTGACATATGCTGATTTCTTGCGCATTTGGTACTTTTAGAATCTCATTTACAAAGTCTTTTTACTTAATCGAATTGGCAGCTGACCAGAAAATCAAGCCCAAGCTCCAGCTGTGACATGATCATCTTGCCAAATAACAGTCATGGCGGAAGTATAAGAGTTTGTATGGGAATATTTACGACCGCTCTAAGGAATAAAAAAATGCGTCCAATTTTCTATAAAATACCTCACCTTACTTTCACAGTGTATCGCTTGTTACCTGACCGCTTACTACGTTGAAGGGAACCCATTTTAACGAGTTATCCATTTCGAGGTTTTCTACGTACACAAGAAAAGCCCAGTATACCTACTGAATCACTCACTCAATTAATACAAACCCAGATTTGAAGGCGTCCTCCTTAAGAGAGCTTTTCCTATGTACGTAGAAATCCTAGAAATGTATAACTCGTCAAAATGGGTTCCCTTCAACAAGCGACTACAGTAAAGAGCAGATTTCCGCTTCACGTATGTGTCTTGCCATCAGACAGCACGCACACCGGAATTCCGTTGTTTAGCAACTAAAGCAAATTTGACAATGGATTGAAGTTGAAAAAGAAACTGAATGATACAATTATGCCGAAGGAATGATAGTTCAAATTTCTCTTTTCCTCTTCTTCCATGAGTCTTCCATAATCGGCCAGCTTATTTCCGAATCTTATGTTTTTTAAAACCTGAGAATTTTGCGAATGCGTCTATTAGTAGATCAAGATGTCCAGCAGTACTGAATGAATGTACGATTTCCCCCTGAAAAGAAGCATTTTTTTGTCCAATAACATAAAAAAGAAAAAAAAATGGGAAGCCATTCGAAACTGAAACCTAGACTATTCATCCGTTGCTTAATAAATAAAGAGATTTCCACTAAGGAGGTGAACAAAATGCAAGAGGAAAGACCAAGTAACCCTTAGCAAGAGCGACATCATACAAGGGACAATGTCTAATGACATTCGGCAAAAGTGTGTTTATCAAACCAGAAACAGCGTAAGAGAAGGAGAGAAAGCAAGAAAGAAGAAGAGAAAGAGGAGAGGGGAGTCCACCTTATTGCGTAACTGATCACACTCGTCAAAAACATGTGACTATGCGCTGATAAGGATTGATGTGCCATATAACAAAAGGTGATCATCCTTCATATATACAATGCGAGCAACATTCCCAAAAAAGGGAATGTTTTCCCCGATAAGACCCACAAAATTTGACCTTTTTTGGTTGGGGTCACATCATTGATCAGGCATGGAAAATCACAAATTTTAGTCTCGAGAACTTCCACTATAGGTTCCGGGATTTTGTTCCTGGCCCATGAAACAAATACTTCATTCAAATACTATTCAACTACGTTTTGCAGATAAATTGAGCAATTTTGCTCTTAAATATTTATTTTAGGGATGAAAACGTGCTTATTCCTAAAATATCACATCCGTTATCCGAATACCATTATAAACAGTACATGAACCTGCCAAAATGCGTGCTAAATACGTCGACGACAAATGTAAAGAAAGCCAGAAACAAAACCAGTGATGGATTTTCCCTACAGTTCTCAAAACCTAAGGTACATTACTTTTTGAAGTAATTAAAACAGGCAATGATCTACTTAGGTGGAACAGTAGTCACCTTGCATGATCAGAACGTTTTAGTTTAAAATTCTAAAAACACGATAGAACAAACAAGATAGAACACATGTAGCAACAAGGAAAAACAACACAAGAATTCCGAGAAATCAAGTGACAGGTAAGCTCGTTTGATACCAATTCCGCCTAAGGCAAAGGTACAAGTTGTTCGAAAGATCACGTACACAGGAAGCTGATAAACAGATGATACTGTATAAAAGAAGCCGTGATTTCTGTACTCATCATTCAAGTCTACTGGCAACTTGAAGAGAACCAGCGAATAATTTGGAGAAGAACCATTCTTCAAAGCTCGAAATGGTGAGAGAATCTTATTGTAAAATAATGTTTTTTGTATAATATAGTATACTCGCATTAACTTTTCCATGTAGAGGATTCAACACGCTCCACGCTTAAGCATTTTGAGTATCTATTAAGGCCAGTTTTTAAGGTGGCCCATCAACCTCTATAATTTACGATGGTCACCACGAGTTATGCTCCGAATCTAACGACTAGTACAACCTGTCTGGTTAAGTTCTTTAGCTTGTTGAATAATTGGATGCTTGATATTCTCTTAAACGAGATCCTTGGGCTTTCTTTTCCCTTAAACAAATAACCACACCGAGTAACGGCGATTTATGACGAAGCGAACCCAGACACAGAAAGAAAAAAAAAATAAAAAGGAATGGCCAGTATTGCAGCGAGAGTTAACTGTGTATGATTCAAACCCACTGGCGACGCTACCAAACAATGAACAAGCTCGCCAAAGAGAGTCTCTGTACTTCAGTGATAGAGCATCGAAGTGTGGAATCCGAAGTTCTGAGCTTTGATTCCTTATGGGAAGTAAGAAGTATTTCATAGAGAGGACTCCGTGCTTAATTGCGTCCAATAAAACCGTTATCCCACCACAATGCTCATCTCCACCAGCATGTCAAGAGAACAATTGGCATTCTGCCCGACGAGACATCCGATAAGTCTTACTGACCGTGATGGTCACATGATGCCTTTCTAACAGTAGGAATGAGTTTGCAATGTATCAACAAATAATGTCGTATTGTTTGTAGATTGCAGATTGGAAAGCTTTGTGTTTCATCGCGATTTTCTTCGCTGTTACTGGTCAAAGCGTGAATTCACAGGCCTCAGGTATTTAAAGCAGTTTAATTATTAACGACGTCGATTTATTTTTTATTTTTGATTGGGGGGGGGGGAAGGGAAGGGGACTTTGATCATCCTTGAATCAGGATTGCAAGCAACTTGACGTACACGTAATAGTCCTTGTTTTTGAAATTTGAACTGATCCTTTAGTCAAAGGAACTCGGGAGACTCTAAACCAAGTCCTGTTCCATCTGGGATGAGGTAATCCCCAAATTATGGATTAACAAACATGAATTGAAATCGCACGCCTCTCTCGTTTGTTGACACTATGATTGAGATTTTACCACTTCAGAGATTGGGAACGTTTCAGCTACGAGGTAACATGAGTCAAATATACACTTACACACAAACATGTCAACATTAAGTAGTTAAACCGAATCTAATACGTGCTGTCTTAGTATAAATGCTCTGTTTATCTATTCTTTGAGTGACAAACTTGAAAAATACAAGCTTCATTTTTCAAGATGAGCAAATTATAAAAATCTCGTCGACACCAACAAGATTTGAAAAATAATTAAAAAACCTTTATCATGAGATCCCAGTTTTGGTATATATTTTGTCCAGGCTCAACCGAAAACCAAGCTATTATTGATTTAAAGTTGGAAGTTTGATGAAGACTAGGTTTCGTGACCAAATGTAATAAAGATTATCTTTCCCTTAGGTAACTGGCAGAAGGCAAATACTGCTCCAGTGTGTTTTGGCACCAGGGATACTCAGCCTGGATCCTTCTACCTGCCATCTGGCGGCGGACTGGCCGCTATAAAGTTGGTCCACTTGTACGGTTACGTGTCCTGTGACGTTGCAAATCCCAAACACTGGTCGTTTTGGGGGTGTGGTCAACATCGCTCTTCAGGAGAAGAGGTTGATGTGGTCATAACAACATCGGACGACAAACGGATCATTTTGCCGCCAGCAGAACTCATAAAGAACAAGGGCCAAAGAGGCAAGTGGGCGAGGGTTCCCGGATATGACTCATTCTCCAAAGAGATTGTGCTAAATCCATTTGCCAAGCCTTATCCAGTACTTGCTGGTCAGCAGCTACGCCTTTGGTACGGCGAGGATCTGGATGATTACACCGAGAGCGACAACGGAGGCAAAGTTTGTTGTGATGTTTATGCTCAGTTTCAAGTATAGCTTTCGTTTTCGTATTAGCCATATTTTCATTAATTTTCATCAGGTGTAATAATCGATGCGATGATCTTAGAGTGAACTCTCTCCTTCAAAACTGTTGCATTTCCAAATTTTCTCTGTTTCTTTCATTAGGCTGGTGTAGACAGGCTTACATGTTTTTTTCGGACAACTAACCTCGTTTGAATTTCGCCGTTAGTTGTTATTACTGTTTTGATTTTAGTAAAAATAGCAAATATTATGTAATGTAATTTCAGGCGGCGATGACGTAGAACAAAACGATAAATTACTGGATGTACGATTGGCCTGTAATTCATGAGCAAAATAAATGGGCATTATAACTCATTTTGTTGTTCTTACTTTTCTTGTTTTCTTGTTGTAAGTAACCACGAGTTTATATAAGTATGGAACACGTAGGTTCCCATCCCTTCGAAACAAGACAAAACACCTCTTTCTTCTTCCTCTCTACCGACCTCAAAATTTGCCATTTTGTTATTCCACCCTTATCACTGTTTTACAAGTTGTTTGTCCAAAATAATTCAGCTGTAGTTCAGTTTACTCAATTTACCCAACCAACCTCTTGAATTTACACATCAGAAGAAAGTTAAACGTTTTGTTGAGGGCTAAATTGAGTAAATTTATGAATTTAAGTCAACGAGGATGTGAGATCAGAATATAATGATCTAAGGAGGATTACACAGGCTGCTCAACATTAAATTTGCTGTTCTTAACACTTGGGACATCAACCACAGGACGGTGTCGAATGACATCTGCCATAAGTTAAGGCTGTTCTGAAGATTATAAGACCGGGAATATAAGGTAATCAGAGAATAACTTATTTCTGCAAGGGTTTCCGAAATGTCAGTCGCTACCGACACCAGGTCTTCCCAGGAGGGTCTCAATGGGGTGATGGCTTTTACGGCTAACGGTTAAAATTTTGGCCAATTTACGGCTAACGGTTAACACCTTTCCATTGTTTCCACCAGTCATATTTTTATTGTTAACTTTTTTTTTACGACTTACGGTTAGAATTTGTCAATTTTTACGCCTAACGGCTAAATTTTTGGGCCGTTTTACAGCTAACGGTTAACCCCACTGAGACCCTCTCGCAGGACTTATCTAACCCAGGCGATTACATTACACGATTTGTTATGTACGTCTTTGCGATTATTTCCATTCTTTCTAAATTATTCACCTTTGTAAACATTATCACAAAATTATGAAAAATGTCTGTTTTGACCAAAAGATACGGTCTCTTGAACTGGCTTTTACATCAAAGTAGTTAAGATTAAGATTTTCCGCCAGCCTCTTTGCCAAAACACGCAGCTTCTAAAGAAAAAAAAAGTTTATTAAAATAAGACAAGAAGAAAAGACAGCGTCTTAACTCATCGTCGTAAATATTCCATTTAAGACAATATTATCTCAGCCTGAATCAATGTTATCACTCAGATAAATATCAAAGCAAATGGATGCATTCTTGGTCATTGTCTAATTTGATGCCATCAAAAATTGTGCAGTGGCCATTTAAAATATTAGTCCTTGATTTCATAATCATCCCGCACGACAATTATTGCATGAGAGAACAAAATCCTCCACCAATCAGATTGCGCAGATCTATATAACCGCTTGAGTATTTAAGCAGGCAATAGGCGATGGAAGAAAGTTGTTTTCACTTGATTTGTGGCAAACCTTGAACAGTAAAATCCACGAGTTTTACTGGGAGTCTCAGAAAATAACTAACATCGGAAATGTCTATGTTATTTTGTATCAAGGAAAAAATCCTATCTGGTGTGAGGAAACTGAAGTGCAAACAGCAGTCGTATGGTGACACGCTCAAGACAATAAAATTTACGTGCACTGGCGTTGCAAACATCATTCAAAAAAGAGCTGTCACATATGTAGCAATTATCAATACTGAATTCCATTGTCAGCTGAGGTAAGTTCTCAGTGATGCTCTGTCAGGAAACAAACGATTTATATCAAGTCTAGATATATATAGCCTGACCTCCCATTCCGTTTATTTCTACGTTAACATGATATCAAGCTGATCTGAATTTCAATGTTAGATAATAAATTAGCGATGTACGAAGAAGAAGATTGGTTGACAGTTACAACTGAGAGAAATTCTAAGAATTTAACTAAATCACTTGCCTTATCGTTTTTGGAATAAGATGTGATCTTTTGCTCCGTCAGGTGGAATCCGTTAAATACGACATAGTAATACATTTCACCCGCCCCTGAGAGAGAAATGATAACTGTTTAGTCTTAATTGAATGGATCACGCAACGCAGGTGACTTAATGTAGAGAACGAGTGCATGACTAGACAGGTTGGTTTTACGATTGCGACTGCGCATAGCGAGAACAACATTGCCTTACTGCCTAATCAGGATAAAACCCAAGTATGGGTGTGACTATAAAAGACTATCGGCAATTGCGTCTCAGTTAGGGGAAAAGTTTGGAAGGATGGTTCAAAGACGGCGTAAATACAAAACTGAGGGAAGAAAAATAACTGGACAAGGTTGACGCGTGAGGCACACACGTTTTCTCGTCCACAATACTCATCCCACTCGCGTCAGAGAGAGAACGACTACAACTAGTGTAGAGATGTCTAAGTTAGACCACGTTTTGATCTATTCCCGACTTCTTACCGTGCTTTTGCGCTTTAAGTCTAATGTAAACGTTATGGAAGTTGCCATTCTCCACAGAATGTTCTCCAATTACACACACGTACTGCGCACGCTCCCCGTCTAACACGCATGTGCGGTGTCCTCTGTTCTCCCACGCCATGATAGCTGATACACCACCCACAAGGATGAGAAATACCATGTATTGCTGGTAAAGAGTGGGACAATGTAAAATGTAAATTAAACCAGCTCTCAACACCTCTCTATGCAAGCACAATTGAGAATTCACCACTCTTATTAATTCTTGTGAATAATCAAAGCCGTGATTAAATATTTAACTGTGACTTTTGAAGGCTTTATACTTATTCGTTGTCTTTTCATAAGAGTCTGGTGTTCTATCAAAACAAAGTCATTCAAAATGAATTTTTTAAACGATTCTCAAAACCCGTCTTCCGGACGGTAAACTAAAATTTTGAGTAAAATTTATCAAATGATCACCCTTCTGCGCAAGAAACTCAGGTAGAGATTGCGCGCAGAAAAATCACAAGAATCATTAATGACCTAAAAATTCTGATCCGTGTTTATCACGTGCTGGCGAAAGCGCATGTATCAAATCGATGAAAGACACACTAGTGTTGATCACCTTTGGATCGAATCAGATTCAACTGGCAGAGAATTTATGAGAAGGCAAGTTATCTAAAGTCTTATTGTCCAAGAATATTTAACGACTGTAATTTTTGTTTGAGTTGTTTTGTTTTAGTTTAGCATGTGTTTTAATGTAATCGTTTATCAAATATACTTACGCTGGCCTCAAACGCAATTCCCCACGTAATCAGTGCAACTATTGAAACGAAAGCCGTAAGTGTTCCAATGTAAAATCGTTTTCTACTCAGAGCAAGAACGAACTCTGCAAATTAATCAAAAACTTTGAATCAGTTGCGGCTGGTTCAATTTGACTCGGCAAAATTTGATTTTTTGGCCTGTGTAAGGTAGATATAATGATAATCGAGTTGAGAGAAGTACAATTTTTTTCTGAAATAAAACGGGTGATTTCTACATCAACAAAATCATTACGTATCCCAGAATGCTTTTCACCCCTCAAGGAAAGTTGCTCCTATAATGGTGATCATCTCTTCAATAACCAGGAAAAACAACCGTTGATCGAAAAAAAGACCTGTTGCATACTCGCGTAAATAAAGATTGGAAAAAGGAAGCGAGAGTCAGTTTCCAAAACTGCGCACGTCCAGTCATTTTTATTGCATAAATCGACTCTCAATGTTTACAAGAAAAAGCAAAAGAAAACAAAACAAACAAAAGACACGGACAAGAAAAAATGAAAAGAACTGACATTATTTACATTATGCTTTGACTAAACCACCAATCCTAAACAGAAATTCTGTCGGAAAGAAATTTTCAGCCGTAATCAAGCCTACTTACATTCTACCACTCATACTTCTAGTAGCGTGAACAACCACATTTCCACTTACTATTTCGTTCAACCATGTTAAATGGATGATATGGGTTACTTTGAAGCCTCCGGTTAAAGATGGCTTCTGGCTTCTCAAGGATTTCAAGAGCTTTCAGTGTCTTTTTAAAACCCATCGTGAACTGTTATCGTGTGGAGTATTTCATTTCGTTCCAACTCGCTATGACCTCATTGAGCTCTGTGACGTCCGTTCTCGCGCGTATCCGTTACAAACCTATCCGTGACGTAAAACGTTGTCTCTCGCGTTGCATTCTGGGATTAATTTTGCAAAGGCGTTGTTTTGTCAGATAATGAAAGTGCACCAATGAGCCGTTGGTAGTCTGTCTGGTCTCTTTCGGTATGAAGCGAGCTTCAGATGAGAGAAGGGATTGGGGCGGCATTTGAGTTGAGGCACGAACTTCTTCGGCGAAAGAAAAAATTTGAATTTTTTGCCTACTTCTTTCAGTCGTTATTCTCTATTAGCTGTGGAAAATCTTTTTCTGCTATTTTGCTGTAGCGCTGATTTAAGAACTATACGAAACGTGAGTTAAATACGAGTTCATTTTCGCCATTTGTCGTAAAAAACTTCACGCATAAACTCGTTATCATGTGTGAAGATCAAGCGACTATTAGTCGTGAAAGCTTAAAAACAGCGCGCAAGTTACCAGAATTGCAACAAATTACCACGGGAAGCTAAAAGTGCGCCAGAAACGGAGGTTTAAAGCTTTGTTTACGATCGGAATGTCTTCTGCTCACAGGTATTAATCTGAAAAAACTCGAGATCCAATCTTTTTTTCTACATTCAAAGTTTGCTTAAGAAATCCCAAATTTTTGTAGATTGGAAACAAAATCAGTTTATTGCAATTGCTTCGGTGCACTATTGACATTTTAACTCCGCAGTGGTGATTAACATTTAACTTCTCCCTATAATATCAATACACTATCAAGCAAACAGGTAACGAGAATACTGAAACTTATCGCAGGTCAGAGTTGTCATCTTGACCAAAGAGCAAATTCTCGCAACTATTACAAGGGCATGCAAAGCAGTTATAAGGGAGAATTCAAAATCAGATCTTGGAAGTTTAAGGGTTTTAAAGACTAAAAAACCACAAAACATGCCCATCGTTTGTAAATGACTGGTTTTATTTCGATTCAACTAGCAAGTTGCCAAAATAAAGTCAGTGATCGTCTCGAGCTTTATTAAGAGAGGGGGATTGGATCTTTTCATGTCCAGTATTTCGGGTACATGATAGCAATTGCTTATTTTATAGCTCCTTTTAAGCATAAAATTATACCATTACCAATCGGTTTTTCGCACAGTGTTAAAATCCTATCCTCGGTTTCTCTTAAAAGTTTGAATATAAAACTGGATACAATATATCCATTTCAACTGTGTACTAAAACGAGAGTACAGCCGCTATTTTCAGATAGAATGTCGTTTTCCCGTAATCGATAAAACCAGTTTTTCACCCAAGGTGAGGAAATTAGGAAAAGCTGGCCTTTCACAACTAACATCTCTACAACAATGTTATTTTGCACATGAATGAAGTGTGGACCCACGTAGTATATCGGTTATAGCGAAAGTTTTTTTTTCGTCTTGTCACGAACGTGGGATAAAGAAAGAATTCTGAGTCTCTGTGAGGAATCGAACCTCAAACCTTCGGATTCCGCGCTCCAATGCTCTACCACTGAGCCACAGACTCCACGGTAAGAAAGCCATTACGAAGTTAAACACGTGCTCTATGTTGACGAATGCAATGGCTGACGATATTCTCCTCGTTTCCTCAAACATCAACGAACCATCAACAAGACTGCTAAAGAAAAGTAATCTTTACCATCACACAATCTTTTTCCTACTGCTCTTCATCATACCATTTTCATTCACAGCCACAGTTGCAGCCATTTGCCCTGGAACCTTCATTTGCCTTCGGAAATCTTCCAAACGCCTTCGGAAGTGTTTGGGTGTCTTCTTCGTAAACGATTGGGTCCTCTACAAAAACCCGGACACTCTTGAGATAAATATCACCCGCTTTTGACTAAAGAAAAGATGGAAGGTATCAGAATATTGTTCATATCATGAAACTCGTTTGATTGAAATGGTTTAAAAGAGACTTGTGTTGTGCTGTGTCAGTGCTGTTCATCACTGTGAGGCGCTGTACAGAATAGTGCACTTCATGAAAGAATCCATAAACTATATTCTTCTACCTTTAACCTCTTTGCACCTAACATCAGTATGCTGTGCATATTCTCCATACTGTTCTCTATATTTTTCCTTAGGTGCTGACAAGGAGAATTTGTTGAACAATCAACAGTTTCTTTAGTTGGTGATCATGTCCTTTATTCTCACGCCTATGCTTGATTCAGGGGTGATATCGTAAGAGAATTTAGATGCTTAAGTCACTCTAAGGGGCGAAAGGGTTAAAGTTCTAAAATCAAATCTTTTCTTACCTAGAAAATGTCCACAAAATAAAACAAATTGTTAATCTCATACCATCTAGTGCTTTCCTGTCCTCTAAAAGTTGTTCATAGTCTTCTTTTGTCAAAAGTCCATTCAGAATATTCTCAGTGAGTTTTGGGAGGACTACAGCAAGGTAGCCTTCAGTTTGTGGCTAAAGGAAAAAAAGGAAAGCAGAAAGTGTTAAATAAACTTTAATCTGGATGTAGTTATTACACCTTTCAGCTGGAAGCATAATCAGCCAAGAACTCTGACAAGATTGAGGTTGCGTATTTTCATTTGTTGCACAAGACATGTGAGCAAAAAGTACAGCTGTCCCACATTTCTAGAATTTCTCCTTACAATATCAAAACAATATTAAGCAGACAAGTGATGAGAACAAAGAAAAATATCAATAAGGAGATTATCGATTGATCCAATACTAAATTCTTTAAACTACATGTAGCATCATGAGAATTGTATGGGAAACAGCAAAGAGAATTATTAATGAGATCTTAAGAGTGAAAGGGTGAAATGCAGCACAATTAAAAACTTTTGAAAATCCCTCCTCTCAATACTAATACAAATTAATACATTAATTTACAGATTTGTTAGTGCCAAACCTTTTCTAACAACAGTTGTGGATTTGTGACCAGTTTTTCATTAGCTTCAACCAGCTTTCCTCTGATGCAGCTATGTATGAGATCATGATATATAAAAACACATCAAGCATTAAAAGTTTGTATAAACCCCTTAACTCCCATGAGTGACCAAGATAGAATTTCTCCTTACAATATCAATACAATATCAAGCAGACAAGTGATGAGAATAAAGAAAAAAACCTTAGGGGATTAAAAGTTGATCCAATACCAAATTCTCCAACCAACATCGCAAGAATTACACTGCAGACAGTAAGGAGAATTACTAATGAGATCTTGGGAGTTATAGGGTTAATATGTGAAATCTCCAACCTAATATCAGAGTGTCTCCTGGATAGGAAAAAAAAAATTCTTCCAACCACTAGTTCAGCTTCCTAAATCCCCCAAATAGTAGCAAATTTGAATAGTTTTTTTTCTTCTTAAAGAGAATGGCAGACAATATAAATTTTACAATTATTAAGAAAGAATTATGTTTTCTGTCTGAGCATAGCTGTTGTAATTTTGCTGATGTCCCTCCTAAGGAACTTCAATTTGTGGGCAGAGACTGGGACAAAACAGCTACAAGAAAATTTGGGTAGGGGTGGGTTGGGGGAAATCATCCCATCTTACATCTTCAGATTTGTAGAGTTTGGCAACTCTGACATTACAAATGCCTAAGTATATTCTCTGGTTTGACACTAGACAAGATTTAAAGTGTAAGGACTAATTTTTCATTGTATATAAAAAATATTTCATACCTATACAGTGAATATTTGCTGCCATCTGAACTTGTGACTTCACAAATTAAAGACTCTGGTTGTAAATGCTGAGCACCTTTCTTCCCTTTCCCAGAAACTTTGTTATCCAATCGATTCACCTTGGTGCTCACTTGAAAATTCACTTTCACAATCTGCTTACATTGGAGTAAAGGGTGACTTGGTGCTACAGTAATCACACATATCCTGAAAAAATGAAGATCAAAATATTTTGCCATGATTCTGAGGTAAAAACAAGAACCTGCTGTAAATCATAATAATCATTACACTGCCAGAACTCATTCAAGCTCATCTCAATACCACCAAGGTGATTCCTCGGTATTTCAATGCGCATCCTGTACTGCACACAACAACAAGTAAATTACCCCTTTAACTCCCAGAAGTCACTGACATCTAACTTCTCCCTATAATATGCATACATTATCTAGCAATCAAGTAATGGGAATACTGAAACTCATCAGATAGAAGTTTACGTCTTGATCTAACACCCTATTCTTATAACTAATTTACTGGGAAATGTGTAGCAGCTAAAGGGGACATCTTGATCTAACACCCTATTCTTCTAACTAATTTACTGGGAAATGTGTAGCAGCTAAAGGGGACATCTTGATCTAACACCCTATTCTTCTAACTAATTTACAAGAAAATGTGTAGCAGCTAAAGGGGAGAATTGACAATCATATCCTGGGAATTAAAGGTTTAATCTAGTAAAGTATGCAAAATCCAAGAACATACTGTACAGTATTGTTTGTTTGTTTTTTCAATTAACCCTTTAACTCCCAGATCAAATTGTAATTCTCCTTACTGTCAACTATACAATTCTTATAATATTAGTTCAGAGAATTTAGTATTGGATCAACAAATTATCCCCAAATTGATATTTTTCTTTATTCGCATTACTTATCTGGTTGATATTGTATTGATATTGTAAGGAGAAATTCTCTCTTGGTCACTCATGGAAGTTAAAGGGTAAATGGACAAGATAGACAGGTACGAAAGTCTTTTAATCTTGAGCAAACACAGTTACCTGTATTTTTCATTGCTTAATCTTGGTGTAAAATTATTCACTTAATTTTAAGTATTGAAAAAAAAATTGAAAAAATAAAAATCTAAAGGAAAAATGATAACACTAAAAGCATGTATAAGGTGCAAATTATGACCTTGAAGGCAATGCTCTGGGTATTCTACCCAACAAGTTTTTTCCAAAACTCTAATGAAACAATGCACGTGATAATTACCTGTAAGTATACAGGTACATATATGGGGTCAGATAATTGTAAAATTTATATTGTCTGCCATTCTCTTTAAGAAGAAAAAAAAAATATTCAAATTTGCTACTTTTGCAATTATTTAGAAAGAATTATGTTTTCTGTCTGAGCATGGCTGTTGTAATTTTGCTGATGTACCTCCAATTAAGCAAGCACAGAGACCTACCTTTTATGTTGTGGTTTTTGAAAAGACAATTTTTAATTCAAAGGAATCACCCTAAGTGAATAAAATTACTCTGCATAGAAACGACATTGAAATTCGAAAGTTAACTGCAGTTTAGGCAAATGCAGAAAAATAAGTCTGTAAAAGATATATGCTCCTCAGATGCATTTTCCTTTGATGGCTTAAACTGCATTTTTTCTGTGAATATCAAGTCGTTCCTTGCTTCTTCCAGCTTCTTACTTGTTTGAATGCTGCAGCACACATTGATCTTCGCAAAATTTCCCCATTATATCTGTGAATTTTAGCAAAAAGAGAATAATCTAAATTTTACCCTAACAAACATCGACAAAAGCAAACTTTAAACTGTAATCATGACAAACCCGTTTTAAAAATACGCGTAAAATATCGATCTACGACTGATTTTCTTTCCAGACGCTCTGCATCTTCTGCATCCGCCATTTTGTTACATTATTGCCAGCCAAGCCTTCTACCTTAGCAGCCAGGTCTAAAACAAGATGGAGTCAGTCCGGAGAGGTAGATCGTCAAACATCCTTGAAAAACCGCTCAGTAAAGGGCGGAATGAGGTATTCAGTGGTTGATCTTTAATCGGCTGACTACTTTTTTGTGCTCTTAGAACGATCCATATGTTTTTTGTAGATAAATGTCAGCACTTTTGGCTTGCTGTTTTCGGAGATGGTTCAGTATTGCCAAAACAGAGTTCACACTGTACCGGAACTTCAAACCAAGTGAGTGAAAACAGAACCTTAGGAGCGAAAATATCATACTTTATTTTATTAATCTCATGCGATGGCATTCCTGTTTAGCTAATTGGGAGACTGTGATTTTTAATATGTCATCTACTGGTTTTACGACTGTCTCGTACAGGATGAAAATGTTGTGGAAGTAATTCAATTGATTGACTGATATGTGACAAATAGACTGATGCTCGATCGCTCTGACGGAAGGCTAACGTTCGTAACGTCAGTCTTTAAACTCTTTACGGTGACCAATTTACGTTTTAAACTCAGTTGATAACTCTAAATTAACCTGACGCAGCACCACATTTTCTGCAGAATAATGACCGTTTAACTGACTACTGGTTGACCGAATCACGGAAGTATTTAGATCGTGAGCTGTGCAGACAGAGAGACAAATAAAAAAGACCTTCTATTTAACTTCTGTTAAAATTTATGTTATTTACCATGGGTAGTGGGGTTTCAATCTTGTTTAAGGTCCTCAGTGCATAGTTTTTTTCTGTATGAACACCACAAAAATTCCATACAGTGGTCTGTATAGTGAAAAGCTGGACTTACAAGCACACAATTAGCCAATCAGATTCAAGGATTTAGGATTCTGGTGCACATAGATACTTCCAAAAAAATAATATGGATTTCTTGGGCAGTTTATTGTTAGTGATTTTGATTCTAATCATTTAAACAGGTTGTCAGAATTAGGCCAACAAGTTGGTTCCAGAGTGCTTGATGTGTTGGTGTTGAGAGAGAAAGGACTGAAAAGGGAAGTGAGAGTACTAAACATTCTCCTTTTCATTAAATCAGTTTTGTGGAAAGTAAGTAAAAAGTATTATTAATTAACCCTTCACCTCCCATTAGTGACTAGGAGATAATTTCTCCTTACAATATCAATACAATATCAAGCATCAAAGTGATGAGAATAAAGTAAAATATCAATTAGGGGA